>NC_091565.1:42525276-42535276 GCF_042767895.1 Penaeus vannamei
AGTTGCCAGCTCACGTGGCACTGTTGCTTCTCATGACTTTGCCAGCTCACGTGGCACTGTTGCTTCTCATGACGTTGCCAGCTCACGTGGCACTCTTGCTTCTCATGAAGTTGCCAGCTCACGTGGCACTGTTGCTTCTCATGAAGTTGCCAGCTCACGTGGCACTGTTGCTTCTCATGAAGGTGCCAGCTCACGTGGCACTGTTAGCTCACACGATGTTGCCAGCTCACGTGGCACTGTTGCTTCTCATGACGTTGACATTTCACGTGGCACTGTAGCTTCTCATGATGTTGCCAGCTCACGTGGCACTGTTGCTTCTCATGACGTTGCCAGCTCACGTGGCACTCTTGCTTCTCATGAAGTTGCCAGCTCACGTGACACTGTTGCTTCTCATGAAGTTGCCAGCTCACGTGGCACTGTTGCTTCTCATGAAGGTGCCAGCTCACGTGGCACTGTTAGCTCACACGATGTTGCCAGCTCACGTGGCACTGTTGCTTCTCATGACGTTGACATTTCACGTGGCACTGTAGCTTCTCATGATGTTGCCAGCTCACGTGGCACTGTTCCCTCTCAAGAGGTTGCCAGCTCACGTGGCACTGTTGCTTCTCATGATGGTGCCAGCTCACGTGGCACTGTAGCCTCTCATGACGTTGCCAGCTCACGTGGCACTCTTGCTTCTCATGACGTTGCCAGCTCACGTGGCACTGTAGCTTCTCATGACGTTGCCAGCTCACGTGGCACTGTTGCTTCTCATGAAGTTGCCAGCTCACGTGGCACTGTTGCTTCTCATGAAGGTGCCAGCTCACGTGGCACTGTTAGCTCACACGATGTTGCCAGCTCACGTGGCACTGTTGCTTCTCATGACGTTGACATTTCACGTGGCACTGTAGCTTCTCATGATGTTGCCAGCTCACGTGGCACTGTTGCTTCTCAAGAAGTTGCCAGCTCACGTGGCACTGTTGCTTCTCAAGAAGTTGCCAGCTCACGTGGCACTGTTGCTTCTCATGATGTTGCCAGCTCACGTGGCACTGTTGCTTCTCATGACGTTGGCATCTCACGTGGCACTGTTGCTTCTCATGATGGTGCCAGCTCACGTGGCACTGTTGCCTCTCAAGAGGTTGCCAGCTCACGTGGCACTATTGTTTCTCATGACATTGGCAGCTCACGTGGCACTGTTGCTTCTCATGATGGTGCCAGCTCGCGTGGCACTGTTGCCTCTCAAGAGGTTGCCAGCTCACGTGGCACTATTGTTTCTCATGACATTGGCAGCTCACGTGGCACTGTTGCTTCTCATGACGTTGACATTTCACGTGGCACTGTAGCTTCTCACGATGTTGCCAGCTCACGTGGCATTGTAGCTTCTCAAGAGGTTGCCAGCTCACGTGGCACCTTTGCTTCTCATGACGTTGACATTTCACGTGGCACTGTTGCCTCTCACGATGTTGCCAGCTCACGTGGCACTGTTGCTTCTCACGATGTTGCCAGCTCACGTGGCACTGTTGCTTCTCATGACGTTGCCAGCTCACGTGGCACTGTTGCTTCTCAAGAAGTTGCCAGCTCACGTGGCACTTTAGCTTCTCACGATGTTGCCAGCTCACGTGGCACTTTAGCTTCTCACGATGTTGCCAGCTCACGTGGCACTGTTGCTTCTCAAGAGGTTGCCAGCTCACGTGGCACTGTTGCTTCTCATGATGTTGCCAGCTCACGTGGCACTGTTGCTTCTCAAGAGGTTGCCAGCTCACGTGGCACTGTTGCTTCTCATGACGTTGCCAGCTCACGTGGCACTGTTGCTTCTCAAGAGGTTGCCAGCTCACGTGGCACTGTAGCTTCTCATGATGTTGCCAGCTCACGTGGCACTGTTGCTTCTCATGACGTTGCCAGCTCACGTGGCACTGTTGCTTCTCATGATTTTGCCAGCTCACGTGGCACTGTTGCTTCTCATGACGTTGCCAGCTCACGTGGCACTGTTGCTTCTCAAGAAGTTGCCAGCTCACGTGGCACTGTTGCTTCTCAAGAAGTTGCCAGCTCACGTGGCACTGTTGCTTCTCAAGAAGTTGCCAGCTCACGTGGCACTGTTGCTTCTCATGACGTTGCCAGCTCACGTGGCACTGTTGCTTCTCAAGAAGTTGCCAGCTCACGTGGCACTGTTGCTTCTCATGATGTTGCCAGCTCACGTGGCACTGTTGCTTCTCAAGAAGTTGCCAGCTCACGTGGCACTGTTGCTTCTCAAGAAGTTGCCAGCTCACGTGGCACTTTAGCTTCTCATGATGTTGCCAGCTCACGTGGCACTGTTGCTTCTCATGACGTTGACAGCTCACGTGGCACTGTTGCTTCTCAAGAAGTTGCCAGCTCACGTGGCACTGTTGCTTCTCAAGAAGTTGCCAGCTCACGTGGCACTGTTGCTTCTCAAGAAGTTGCCAGCTCACGTGGCACTGTTGCTTCTCAAGAAGTTGCCAGCTCACGTGGCACTGTAGCTTCTCATGATGTTGCCAGCTCACGTGGCACTGTTGCTTCTCATGACGTTGACAGCTCACGTGGCACTGTTGCTTCTCAAGAAGTTGCCAGCTCACGTGGCACTGTTGCTTCTCAAGAAGTTGCCATCTCACGTGGCACTTTAGCTTCTCAAGAAGTTGCCAGCTCACGTGGCACTGTTGCTTCTCATGATGTTGCCAGCTCACGTGGCACTGTTGCTTCTCATGATGTTGCCAGCTCACGTGGCACTGTTGCTTCTCATGATGTTGCCAGCTCACGTGGCACTGTTGCTTCTCAAGAAGTTGCCAGCTCACGTGGCACTGTTGCTTCTCAAGAAGTTGCCAGCTCACGTGGCACTGTTGCTTCTCATGACGTTGCCAGCTCACGTGGCACTGTTGCTTCTCAAGAAGTTGCCAGCTCACGTGGCACTGTTGCTTCTCATGATGTTGCCAGCTCACGTGGCACTGTTGCTTCTCATGATGTTGCCAGCTCACGTGGCACTGTTGCTTCTCATGACGTTGCCAGCTCACGTGGCACTCTTGCTTCTCAAGAAGTTGCCAGCTCACGTGGCACTGTTGCTTCTCAAGAAGTTGCCAGCTCACGTGGCACTGTTGCTTCTCATGACGTTGCCAGCTCACGTAGCACTGTTGCTTCTCAAGAAGTTGCCAGCTCACGTGGCACTGTTGCTTCTCATGATGTTGCCAGCTCACGTGGCACTGTTGCTTCTCATGAAGTTGCCAGCTCACGTGGCACTGTTGCTTCTCAAGAGGTTGCCAGCGCACATGGCACTGTTGCTTCTCATGACGTTGACATTTCACGTGGCACTGTAGCCTCTCATGACGTTGCCAGCTCACGTGGCACTGTTGCTTCTCATGAAGTTGCCAGCTCACGTGGCACTGTTGCTTCTCATGAAGGTGCCAGCTCACGTGGCACTGTTGCTTCTCAAGAGGTTGCCAGCTCACGTGGCACTGTTGCTTCTCATGAAGGTGCCAGCTCACGTGGCACTGTTAGCTCACACGATGTTGCCAGCTCACGTGGCACTGTTGCTTCTCATGACGTTGCCAGCTCACGTGGCACTGTTGCTTCTCATGACGTTGCCAGCTCACGTGGCACTGTTGCTTCTCATGACGTTGCCAGCTCACGTGGCACTGTTGCGTCTCACGATGTTGCCAGCTCACGTGGCACTTTAGCTTCTCAAGAGGTTGCCAGCTCACGTGGCACTGTTGCTTCTCATGAAGTTGCCAGCTCACGTGGCACTGTTGCTTCTCAAGAGGTTGCCAGCGCACATGGCACTGTTGCTTCTCATGACGTTGACATTTCACGTGGCACTGTAGCCTCTCATGACGTTGCCAGCTCACGTGGCACTGTTGCTTCTCAAGAGGTTGCCAGCTCACGTGGCACTGTTGCTTCTCATGATGGTGCCAGCTCACGTGGCACTGTTAGCTCACACGATGTTGCCAGCTCACGTGGCACTGTTGCTTCTCATGACGTTGCCAGCTCACGTGGCACTGTTGCATCTCATGATGTTGCCAGCTCACGTGGCACTGTTGCTTCTCATGACGTTGCCAGCTCACGTGGCACTGTTGCTTCTCACGATGTTGCCAGCTCACGTGGTACTGTTGCGTCTCACGATGTTGCCAGCTCACGTGGCACTTTAGCTTCTCAAGAGGTTGCCAGCTCACGTGGCACTGTTGCTTCTCAAGAGGTTGCCAGCTCACGTGGCACTTTAACTTCTCAAGAGGTTGCCAGCTCACGTGGCACTGTTGCTTCTCATGATGACATTTCACGTGGCACTGTTGGTTCTCATGACATTGCCAACTCACGTGGCACTGTTGCTTCTCATGATGTTGACATTTCACGTGGCACTGTAGCTTCTCATGACGTTGCCAGCTCACGTGGCACTGTTGCTTCTCATGACGTTGGCATCTCACGTGGCACTTTAGCTTCTCACGATGTTGCCAGCTCACGTGGCACTGTTGCTTCTCATGAAGTTGCCAGCTCACGTGGCACTGTTGCTTCTCATGACGTTGCCAGCTCACGTGGCACTGTTGCTTCTCATGACGTTGCCAGCTCACGTGGCACTGTTGCCTCTCATGATGTTGCCAGCTCACGTGGCACTGTTGCTTCTCATGACGTTGCCAGCTCACGTGGCACTGTTGCTTCTCACGATGTTGCCAGCTCACGTGGCACTGTAGCCTCTCACGATGTTGCCAGCTCACGTGGCACTGTTGCTTCTTATGACGTTGACATTTCGCGCGACACTGTTGCTTCTCAAGAGGTTGCCAGCTCACGTGGCACTGTTGCTTCTCAAGAGGTTGCCAGCTCACGTGGCACTGTTGCGTCTCATGACGTTGGCAGCTCACGTGGCACTGTTGCTTTTCATGACGCCAGCTCACGTGGCACTGTTGCTTCTAATGACGTTGACATTTCACGTGGCACTGTTGCTTCTCATGATGTTGCCAGCTCACGTGGCACTGTTGTTTCTCATGACGTTGCCAGCTCACACGGCACTGTTGCTTCTCATGACGTTGCCAGCTCACGTGGCACTGTTGCATCTCATGATGTTGCCAGCTCACGTGGCACTGTTGTTTCTCATGACGTTGCCAGCTCACGTGGCACTTTAGCTTCTCACGATGTTGCCAGCTCACGTGGCACTTTAGCTTCTCACGATGTTGCCAGCTCACGTGGCACTTTAGCTTCTCACGATGTTGCCAGCTCACGTGGCACTTTAGCTTCTCACGATGTTGCCAGCTCACGTGGCACTGTTGGTTCGCATGGCGTTTCCATTTCTAGCGGCACTCGTGGCTCTATTGAAGCATCCCGCGGTACCTTTGATGTCAGCACGACCGTCGTTGATGACACAGGCGCCGTTCGTGGTGACACACGCAACACTCTTACATCACGTGGCAGTATCGCTACGGGTGTCACAACCACAGGCGATTCTCCCATCACTACATCAGACACACAGACACACGTTCAATTAGAACACGAAAGCAGTCAGGCAGCTTCTTTCGCTGCTGTGCAGGGGTCACGAATCGGCCTCGTTGGCACTCAGGACGACCTCGTGTCGACGTCTGGTTTCATAGAACACAGTGACCCCCAACAGAGTCTTGACTTCGTGTCTAGCGGCGATGACCCTGCCCTCGAGCTGACCTCGCGTACGGGATCCGACCTGGCACCCGCCCAGTCCCCCATTTCGACCTTTGAGACCGCTAAGAAGGTGTCTGTTTCGGTGACGGGCGAGGCTAGCGAGTCCAGTGTTCCCCAGTCTCTCGAGGGGAAGGAGACCTCCTCCCTCTCTCCTTCCTCCCCCTCATCTTCATCTTCACTTTCTTCTTCCCTTTCCTCATCCCTCTCCCCTTCTTCCTCGTCCTTTGGTTCTACTGATCCCTCTCTCCAGCTAACCGTGCATGGTACAGGACACACTCTCCAACATGAGGGAAAATTACAACTAGTGCATGAAGGTTCCATTCCCGACGCCGTTAACGAGAAGAGCCCCCTAGTGCATGGTTCACAGCATGGAGTGAAATCCGAAGGGCGCATGGCTGTAGAGACGGCGATGGAGAAGGCGAAAGTGCATGCTAACACGAACCCCCAGCGAGGCCCAGCAGAGGAAGGCCGCCCCCGCCTGCATGATGCTCTCTCTCCCCAGACCGGCGGTGACTTCGGAGTAGCTAGTGGTGGCGCAGCGTTTGAGGATTACTATTACGTCGACGACCTTTCCTACGATGATGAAGCAGCCACCTCTTCTCCTGCAAAGCCACAAACCATATCCGATACCACTACTACTCCCACAACCACAATTACCACACCTATCCCAACAACAACCACAACAACCTCCACCACAACACCACCGCCAACTACCCCAACACCTAGGACACCCAGGCCCCGAACACGAACACGCGTCAGAGGCCGCCCAGTAACAGGCTCCAGCAGCCGCCGCCAGGAGTCGTCTGCAGGCTCTGGGGGGCGCAGGACCTCCACTCTCCGCCGCCGCCTGCCGTCCTCCACATCCACCACGGCCGAGGAAGCATCTGTCACAAGAGCGCCCTCGGCTAAAGAGGAGGTTGTGGAGGATGTAGAGGTGGCGCGAGAGGAGAAGGAGGTTCAGGCGACTGCCACAGGTGCCAGACGACCCGGCGGACTGAGGCCCAACAGACCCAACCCACAGACACGGAGAAGGATTGTCGTAAGGAAGAGAGTCGGAGACGACGCCAGATCAGATCAAGTAATTATTCCCTTCCATCTTCTGGTGGTGGTTTTGTAGTAATGTAAGGTATAATTCACAGCTTAGACCACGACTGTACATATTGTAGTTATACACCCACACAAACCTTGGCAGCCTTCCACCCTCTGTCACTTTGCTCCTGCCCCCCCATCCATTCCTCACGTTGTTGTTATTAGAAAAAGAAATTGCATTATGTATATACCAGTAGATAATGCGTAGACCTGCACCCCCAAACCCCGTACTGACTAGCCACTAAGGACTAAATCACATGTATTACAGTTCTGTAACAAGTATGTATCACTTATGTAGTAGTAATCTGTAGCACCTCACGATCTGCACTCTTATCGGCCTTCTTGGAAGCGCGATAAGCTGCCTCGAGACTGTGCTTGTTTCCTCACGTGTATGATAGCATGAGAGATAACGTTAATAATCCTTTGACTTGACGCCTGACGATCCCTCCCTCTATTTTTTCCTTACAAGAAAGACCATGACCCGGTTTGACCTTTTGTTACCAATAAAAATGACATGTCAGACTTCGACGGACTTCGTCTTTGTTTCAGGACTTGATGTGTGTGGGGTACAGTCAGACCTCCTCGGGACAGACTTTTCCCACGAGTCTGATCAGCCTGTGTTCACTGATCCTTCTCCAGTTTGTTCTGGTATAAATGACAAATCTCTTCCAGATCCCAACCCCCAAAAATGACGCGTTGGTAAGAGAATGTTCTACGTTGTTCCGACTTGTTCACGTGTGCATTTCTTTTTTATGCATTTTCCAACCCCCTCCCCCTCACCATGTTCAATAGCCAGCAATCATTTCTTTGGGACTCCTTGACTTCGGCCTCTTGGGACAGCTCTGACCTGCAGGTGACTAGCATAGAGGACTCCCCCGGACTACTTGGGACTTTCTCTCGGCCTGAAGGAACCCTCTTGACTTCAGCGACCTTCAGGATATTCCTTTTCGTGTCTGTGGCTGACTAGACTACCTGGAATGAGTGTTTCTTACTGTGTCCATGATACGCCTTTGCGTTTTCTAGTTTCCATTATTTTTGATAGCCTAGTTTTCTTAAATGATAGAAAGTTGGATAGTTATTTTAAAATTATATATATATAACGAACGTAAACTAATCTAAACGTAGCCTTATAAACCTAGGGAATGAGAGATAAGTTGATGATAGTTTAAACATATGCATTAGTGTATTTTGTGATGGTGTGCGTGTGATACTTAAAAAGGTATGGCCGAGGAAGTTCAGCTTTTTGCTCCTGGCATTTGCTTCTTAATAACAGTTTCATTGCTTTTTGACTGAATGAAAGTTGCTCGAGAAAACCTCTTCTCACTCGGCGTCACTAATCTTGCGTTCGGGTTCTCTCAGGCTGAAAGCCCGACGTCCCGCCCTGCAAGGATCCGGCCGCGCCCGTCCGCCTCGCCCCGCCTCACCACGCCCCGCGCCCTCATCCGCCCCCGCCCGCGCCCCTCCGCCACCACCACCGCCGCGCCGCCGCCGCCGCCGACCACCCTCGAGCCCGTCTTCGTCGAGGAGGAGACCTTCGCGCCCGAGGAGGACTTCGTGCTCGACACCACCGCCGTGCCCGAGACTTCGGTGAGGCCCACCTTCAAGTCGCTCCTCAGCCCACGCCCCAGGCCCAGCACCACGCCCGAGCCCAGGACGCCCGAGCCCAGGACGCCCGAGGCCACCACGCCCGCACCCACCACACCCAGACTTCTGAGTCCGAGACCCACCGCTGCCAGGCCGGTGCGCCCGCGCCCGTCCTTCCGCACCACCACCCCGCGCCCCTCGACCGCCCGCCCGCCCCCCCGCAGCCCCCGCCCGCCCCGCCCGGTGACCCAGAGGGCGCCGCCGCCGCCGCCCGTCGGCCCCGCCGCCTCGTCCATCATCGGAGGCGATTACTTCGACTACTACTACGACGACCTGGAGCAGGGCGCGCTCACGGGCACCCTCGGCCAGCTGGCCACGCTGACGGAGAAGGCGGTGCTCCTGCCCGACGGCTCCGTCACGTGCTACGACACCGGCTACTTCGCGCACCCCGAGTCCTGCAAGAAGTTCATCTCGTGCTCCAAGACGGTGCGCGGCCTCGTGCGCGGATGGGTGTACACCTGCCCGCAGCAGCTGGTGTTCGACCCCGTGGGCGGCATGTGCAACTGGGCCGAGGCCGTGGACTGCATCGGGGCCGAGTAGACGCCCGACGCCGACGGGGAGCCTCCGCCGCCCGAGTGGCGCCGCGCAGAAGGGCCGCCGTGTTATCGTGACATAACCATGTGATGGGCGAGGGTTAAAAGGAATCGTACATAATTTGTAAGATATATGTTATGAAACAGTAATTGCGCCTCTGGAAGACTTGCATATTATTGTTTGAAATTATCTATCTGATATGTAACCCTATCTATAGTCTTGTTATATTTCATCTGATTAGGAATAGGATGCATGATACATGTAAAACAAACAAACAAAAAATAATTTGGACAATTCTCTTCATGTGAACCAAATTGCAAGACAGACCCCCAAAACAAAGTGAAATAATTCAACCCATATATAGACGTTTTTTTGCATGAATGAAGTATGCAATTTTTGTTTTGCGTTACTCACTGAGCGTCAATTATGCCAAACTCTTTTTATTTTCTATTGAATATTTTTTTTAACGTTTCTTAGAGGAGTGAAGAGTAACGACGTGTGTTTGACAGGCGTGCATCTCTCGTTTGTTCCTTTGTTGTTTCAAAGAAGTGATACTTTGTGTTTTTGTGAAGCTTGTTGTGTGAATGTGTTGATGCGGTGCTGCTCATCCCATGTAAAGATGAGATTCTAAATTATTATTATTATATGGGTTCTATATATTTGACCCCATCAATGTTTATTGTGTAAATAGCATTTTGTAATTAAACATATCCATATGATTCCCTTTTTTTTAATAAGATTTCCTTCTACATCAGTTTATGCTGAAAATTAACATAAACCCACGTACTGGTATGGAAAAATGTGTTAATACTTCTCTGATTGTCAGCAATGATATCAAAGATAAGAATATAACAGTAATAATGGTATGAATGTCCATGATAAAGGTTTTAACAGAAATGGCATTAAAAAGCTACATTTAAATTCAAAAATAATAGAAGAATTAAAGAATTAAAAGATAAAAATAATGAATGAGAAGAAGTGAAATTAAGAATATAATCGAAACTGGACCATCACTGTAACATCTAAAGTATACACAAAATGAACGAACGAAAATACTTAATAGGCCCAAATCTGCTCATGGCCTCTTTTGGTGGAGTCTGGAAAGGTTACG
>NC_091565.1:42567776-42572776 GCF_042767895.1 Penaeus vannamei
GTTGGCTGCTGAGGAAGCTCTATGTTGGCCACTATTGGAAGGTCTATGTTGGCCACTGAGAAAGGTCTATGTTGGCCGCTGAGGAAGCTCATGTTGGCCCCTCAGCTGGTACTACACTGGTGTGTAGTCTCGGTCAAGAACCCGGGAGTATTGGGTGCCGCAACATGCACTTTTTAACGTCTTGTTTGATTGCTTTTCTTTATTATTGTTTTTTTTCTTTTTCTTCTTCTTCTCCCTCTTCTTTTTCTCTTTCTTTTTCTTTTTCTTCTTCTTCTCTTTCTTTTTCTTCTTCTTCTTCTTCTTCTTCGTCTTCGTCTTCTTCTTCTTCTTCTTCTTCTTCTTCCTCTTCTTCTTCTTCTTCTTCTTCTTCTTCTCCTTCTCCTTCTCCTTCTCCTTCTTCTTCTTCTTCTCCTTCTTCCTCGTGGATGGGATCGGTTGGTGATTTCCCTGATTCTTTCTTACTATAGATCTACATTAGACACTCACCCAAAATTATATGGGAAAAGATGATAATAATAGTGATGATAATAATGATAACCATGTTAATTATTAATAATAATGATGATGATAATAATGATTATGCTAATGATGATAGTAATAATGATAGTAATAATAATAGCTGTGCTACTATTACTACTATTAGTAATAGTAACTGTAATAAAATGATGATAATAACAAAAATGATAATAAAAATAACAATAATAATGATAATGATAATAAGGTTAATAATAATAATAATGATTATGATAATAATGACAATGATGATAATGATAACAATAATAAATAATAATAATAATAACCACAACAACGATAATAATAGCAATAACGATAACAACACCGCATCAACAACGCTAAAACCTAAAACTCCAAACCCAAGCCGATGCTTCCCTTTGGCCGGGCGCGCAGAGAGACTCCTCGTCCTTGAGCCTTCTTATAGACGCCGGCATCGGAGGAGAACCGGTTTGGTGTGGTTGAGAGAAGCTGCACCGGAGGACCAGCGTTCTGACCCGAAATAAAGGCGAGATGGAGTGGGGATTCTTGGGTAAAGGATGGGTTTGAAGGCGTTGGGATTATTCTTTCGTGAGTAGGATGTGTGGGTCAAGTTTGAATGGATGTGTAGCCGTTATTTTTTTTTTTTTTTTTTAGGTTGGGGGTGGTGTGGTTGGCGGGAAGGATAAAGGGTTTTGTAAATGAGCTTTTCTCGTTGTTTTTTGCAATTGCAGAGGTTATGATCAAGGTAAGGATGGGATGGGATTCATCTGAATAATAATGTCAAGTAGAGTAACATAAGTGATAAAGATTAGACTAAATGAGAACAGTTGTAGTAGTATATTTACTATAATGCTAAATATAGGCCTATCATTAAGGGATAATAACAACAAAAACGTTGTCACATGTCTACCAAGAGCATAAAATAAAAATTACAGATATATTCCTTTTGTCAGCAAACTTTTTGTCTTGCTATAAGAACTTGGAACATTTTAAACCGTTTTTGCGTATTAACACCAAAAAGGTAACAATCTAAGCTGGTTAAGGGATCAGCGACAACTACAGGGGAATCCGATACCCCTTTATACAACAGGAACAGTCTTAGAAAGCGGCAGTAAAAATATGCCTTGTGCCTAACCTATTGCCAGTCTCAATAAGCCTAAAATAACTACTGCCGTATTTTTTTCACCTGAACTGAACTGGTATTTCATTCTTTTAAGCCTTGAATTGATATTTTCCCCGAATAACCGAATCATTTTTTGTTACATATGAAGACATACGTGTATATATATACGCATTAACACATTCGAATCCTGTTTCGAAAATCATAAGGAACTAAAGCTCCTATTCGCAGATCGTCTTTTGTTTCTAATTCTGTTATGGATTGATTTTCGTTGCGACTTTGTTAATTGATATCTGGGTCAAGTGAAATTTATAGATCCGAGGAAACATGTGGCGATTTATGAAAAAGTGGTTTGTTTTGATTTTAGTTAGTAATTACAACGAAGAATAATAAGAACAAGGATAATATTGAAAATGACAATGGTGATAATACATGAAGTGAAAGGAATATTTTTCATGACTAATTAAACATCTCTGCATCATATACAAAGGATGGCAATAAGTCTACGTATAATTTCTTCTTAATAATAAGCAGAAATAATGAATAATGATAATAATAATAAAAAATTGCTGTATAGTTGGCAAGCACTGAGTAATATATCACCATAGAAACAATATTCGTATTTATATAAAAATATGTAATATATGTACAGCACGCGGTGAGGTTGTGCATCACAAACACGCAGACCCCCCCATATATGTATAAATGTGTATATATATATATATATATATATATATATATATATATATATATATATATATATATATATATATATATATATATATATATATATATATATATATATAAATATATATATATATATATATATATATATATATATATATATATATATATATATATATATATATATATATATATATGTACACACCCACCCACCCATCCACACACACACACACACACACACACACACACACACATGGTGTTTATAATGACATATTATTACCTTTATTGTTGGTATTGATGTTATAAGTTGAATTGTTATCAATATTGATTATAGTAATACCATTCACTATCAAGAGTAGTTAACAGTTGTACCAGAAAAATTAATATTCATTATCATTGCCATTTTTTGAATTTTCATTTCTGTATCAATTTATCATCTACCTATCTATGTGCCTTTATCTATCTATCTGTTTGTCTGTTTGTTTGTCTGCCAGTCAGCCAATCAGTCAGTCAGTCTATCTATCTATCTATCTATCTCTTTACGTATACGCATACACACATATATCGTATTTATCTATCTATCTATCTCTTTACGTACACACACACACACATTTTGCATTTATCTATCTATCTATCTCTTTACGTATACACAAATACACACATATATTGTATCTATCTATCTGTCTTTGCGTATACACATACACATATATCGTATTTATCTATCTATCTATCTATCTATCTCTTTACGTATACACATACACACATATATTGCATTTATCTATCTATCTTTACGTATACATATACAACACATATATCGTTTTTATATGCACATTTTATATACACGTTTTATATACACACATTTTGTATTTACTAATGAAGTGATATCGACCATCATCGTTTCAGTGAACGGACGCGCATCTTGACGACTTGGGCTCGCAGCCAAAGTTCTCCTGAAGTTCGAACACGTGGCTGGCGAAACTGTTCACGTGACTGAACTTCGGGCTCGTCAGCACTGCACTGGCTGCGTGGTTGCTAGTGAACTTGGCCACGTGGAAATAGGATTTTTATTTATTTATTTATTTATTTTTAATGATTTTTATTATTTTTTGTCTCTGGTAGTTTGGTGGTTCATATTGTTCCATTCACAAGTTAATTTTTGAGTCAGTTTTTTTTATTGTTTTGATTTCATTACGTTGGTTTAGTTAAGCGTAATAAATATATATTTTTTCTTTCGGATTTACTCTTATGAAACAATCATAAAATCAAAATAGTCATTTACGCAAACTTTATTATTAGAACAACGTCCTGTCTATCAATATATATCATCAAAAAGTGGTGAACTTGAAACTTCACACCTTCCTAATATAGAGAAAAATACTCACTGTAAATTCCCACAAAGAAAGAAAAAAAAAATATATATATGAATAAATAATGTAATAAAATCAAAAGATAAAAAGGACAAACAGATAAATACAACAAACCAGTTAATAAAATAAACCCCAAAGAAGCCAAAAATCACCAGAAAACATCCCCGAAAAAAGAACAGAGAAGAAGAAGAAGAGAAAAGGAAGACGAGAGCGAAAGAAGAAGAAAGAAAAGGCGGACAAAAGCGAAAGAAGAAGAAGAAGAGAAAAGGGAGAGCAAGAGCGAAAGAAGAAGAAGAAGAGAAAAAGGAGAACAAGAGCGAAAGAAGAAGAAGAAGAGAAAAGGCGGACGAGAGCGAAAGAAGAAGAAGAGAGAAAAGGCGGACAAGAGCGAAAGAAGAAGAAGAGAAAAGGAAGACGAGAGCGAAAGAAGAAGAAGAAAGAAAAGGAAGACGAGAGCGAAAGAAGAAGAAAGAAAAGGGAGAACAAGAGCGAAAGAAGAAGAAGAAGAGAAAAGGCAGACAAGAGCGAAAGAAGAAAAAGACCCCCCCACCTTCTGCAGCGCCCCCGTCAGCATGGCCCCGGGTTCGCGACGCGGGCTCCAGGAGGCGAGAGAGGAGGTCGAGCACCGCCTGGGCCTTCTGCGAGGTCAGGGGAGCCACGCGAGGGTCGTCTCCTTTGGTCAGAGTCAAGGTGAGAAGCGGGGGCTGTGAGGGGGGGGGGGGTATGGACAGTATGCATGTGTGTGTGTGTATAGTATGCATATGTGGGTGGGTGTGCGTGTGTGTGTGTGTGTGTGCGTTTGTGTTTGTGTGTGTGTGTGTGTGTGTGTGTGTGTATGTGTATGTGTATGTATATATGTATATATAGATAGATGCAGACAGATATATATACATACATATTATATACGTACATACGTACATACAGGCATCGCAATAAGGCTTAGTGGAAATCAAAGGCGTGGCCAACTAACCGCTTTTTTAAAGGAATCTTTTATTTTTCAGAATGCATTTACTAACCAAAAAGACGCCTAGTGGTCCATCGTAGGTATATGAAAATATTTTTTAAAAATATAGCGATCTAGATAAAAATATTTATCTTTTATTTAATCATCTGTGGCTGTGATTTATTTGCAGTCCTTTTGAAATCAGGATAATTTGCAGGAACATTCCACGTTCACGATTTCCACGTGCACACACACACACACACACACACACACACACACACACACACACACACACACACACACACACACACACACACACACACACACACACACACACACACACACACACACATACACACACACACACACACACATACACACACACACACACACA
>NC_091565.1:42577776-42585276 GCF_042767895.1 Penaeus vannamei
ATGATTGTTTATTGAGAATATAACCGTTAAAGTCATTATTTTCCATCCTTTTTGAAAATTGAAGAGACCAAAAGGATCGACCCTATTCACAAAGCATCCGTAACTTTTGTGACGTCATCAAAATAAACCCCATGTGCTCCCCCCCCCAACAACAACAAAAAAAGAATCAGATGCCATGACTCCTCCTCTAGTTGCTACTGACCTAGCTTTCCCCATAAATTCCCATAAAGCATTACCATGACCAGCATTACCACCTCAAACCGCCTCGTTCGGACACCTCGCAGGCCATTCTCATCGCCGACACCCTGCCCGCCACAGCCCTCACCCTGGCAGCCCCTGTGGTGCTACTGGTCGCCGTCAACGTGCGAGTGGCACTCATTTGCAGCCTCTGTGTTGCTTCTTACCTTACGCTAGGCCTGGCACCTCCGAAGTTCGTGTTCCTGGGCGTGGCACTGGCTTCGGCTTCGAGGGGTTTCTCCGATACGACATTCCTCGGACACGCTTCTCGGTATCACGAGTAAGTTGTTGTTATTGTTATTTGAGCTGATGTCAGTCTTGTTAAGTTTCTGATCTACGGTGGTTATTTAGAGGTTATTTTTATTAATGGTCTTCTACAAAATGTAATGGGAAAAAACGAATGAAGGGTTGGTCCTTTACCCGAGTCACCTGTACCGTCTGCAACCAGTATCTATTCTCCAATCTTTACTCATAATTGTCAGTCATCTATCTTTGTTTTAGTAATTTATTTCACCACATGCAATAGAAAAATAATAACGACCTAATCAAATAAAATGAAATCTGAGTTATCTGTGTTACATTTTGCTATCACGTGGTCTTGCGTGTCACTGTATAACGTCGTTGCTGTGGCTATTTGCAAGGTATATAGGCCTTATCGCACTAGCACTATTTCCGTTATTTATTGCGTTTCCGTATGAACTTTTTGCGTGGAAATGGTCTAACCTTATCACACTACTACCTAAGAATACGAGCATTCTCATACATATCACGTTATTTTAAAGAAACGTGATTATGTATGCTGTGTATAGAAATGTTCTAGAATATAAGCTTATGTTTACATTAAATTATTCTTTCTAATCAGCATTTAAAAAAATCTTGTATAAATCCCCCGTAGCTTAGGATTAAGACAGAAACTATTCAGACGGAAACGGTCCCAATCGTCTTTAGTCCGAGAGGCGTTATTTGCATGCAATACTTCCGGAAAGATTCAAATTCAGACGGAAGCGCAAAAAATAACGGAAAAAGTGCTTGAGTGACCTTTAGAAATATCTTTCAAATTTGCATACCTCAAGTAACACAGTTCCCGAGTGAATGAGTAAGAAAGAGAACCAATTTATTACTTAATAATGTCGCCCATAGAGATATAAGAATAATCCTGGTGAACCGCACAACCTCGTGTTTTGAAACTAACCGATGCTTAACCCTATTAGTATCCGATGTCACCCGTGCGCCACTATTTCGTAATTCTTTTTATTTTATTTATTTACTTACTTACTTACTTACTTACTTACTTACTTACTTACTTACTTACTTACTTACTTACTTACTTACTTACTTACTTACTTACTTATTTACTTATTTACTTATTTACTTATTTACTTATTTACTTATTTACTTATTTACTTATTTACTTATTTACTTACTTACTTACTTACTTACTTACTTACTTACTTACTTACTTACTTACTTACTTACTTACTTACTTACTTACTTACTTATTTAGTTAGTTATTCATTTATTTATTTATTTATTTGTAGAATTATGTTTATCTTTGAATTACGTCTATTTAGGTTAACTAGAGACTTGAATACATGTCTGATCGTTATAGTTGATGGAGAAAAATCGAAACAGACGTAAAATTACGTTCAACGAGGTATTGATTTGCATATATTACATAATTTATCTAATGAAATGAATTAGTTGAGTGATAGACTAATATTTGAGTCCGCTGGTTTATGAACGAAGCAGAAATATAACAACAATAACAATGATAATAATGATGGTGGTAATAATAATGAAAATAGTGATAATAATAATGATATTATTAATGATAATGATAATAATAATGATAATGGTAATAGGAATAGGAATAGGAATAGGAATAATAATAATAATAGTATTAATAATGATAATAATGATAATAATAATGATAATAATAATAATAATAATAATAATAATAATAATAATAATAATAATAATAATAATAATAATAATAATAATAATAATAATAATAGTAATAATAACAGCAATAATAATAATGATAACAGTAATAATAATAATAGTAACAGCCATAACGATGATGATAATGATAGCAATAATAATAATGATAAAAAAATATCAGCAATAACAACAACAACAACAGCAATAATCATAACAAAAAACATAAAAAAAAACCCTTACTTCTCACTTCCCCTCCTCTCTTCTCTCCTTTACTTCCCTCCCATCTCTTCCTCTACCTTCCTCTGCTCCTCTCCCTTCTCCTCCGCCCCCCCTTACCTCCTCTCTTTCTTCCCCAGACACGTCCTCTCTCTCTGGTCTTCAGGCACAGGGATCGCCACCTTTATGGGTCCTCTCCTGTACGCGTCCCTCACCACCGCCGGGGTCAAGCCGAAGAACGCCTTGCTCTCGTTTCTGATGGTGCCCGCGGTGATCGTTCTCAGGTTAGGGATATATTTCATTAAAGGTCATATATTTCATTAAATTTAAAGAATTAAAAATTAAAGGTCGTTATGTATGAGTGGTTTTTTTTATTGGTTTGAATGGTGTGGTTTTGTGTTTGTGTTTTTATTGTTGTGTTTTTTTTTATTGTTTTGAATGGTATGTAGCGTTGTGTGTTTTTTGTTTTGTTTTGAATGGTGTGAGTTTTGTGTGTTTTTTTATTGTTTTGAACGGTATGTAGTCGTGTGTGTGTTTTATTGTTTTGGATGGTGTGTATTGTGTGTTTTTTATTATTTAGAATGATATATGGTCGTTTTATTTGCTTTGATTTTTATTATTATTGATTTTTAAATGAATGGTTAGTTAATTTCAAAAAGAAATGTATATATACATAATCTACATAGAATATTTAACAGATAAAACAAAAATAAAAATACTGATGAAGGCGTTATCAATTCTTTGCAGTTTCTGTTGCATTCTGAGTAACCATGAAGACCTCAGCGGGAGATCGGACGTGGAAATGGTGCTCGAGGTCGAAACGGATTTGCCGAAGAAGAAAAGCATGGCATCTAAAATCCAAGAAAAACTCGATCTTTTCATGGTGAGCAAAAGGAGGAGGAGGAGGAGGAGGAGGAGGAGGAGGAGGAATGGAGAGGGAGGGAGAGAGAGAGAGGGAGAGAGAGAGAGGGAAAGAGAGAGAGGGGGCGAGAGAGGGGGTGAGAGGGAGGGAGAGAGAGAGAGGGGGAGGGAGAGAGGGAGAGAGAGAGAGAGAGGGAGAGAGAGAGGGAGGGAGAGAGAGGGAGGGAGAGAGAGAGAGAGAGAGAGAGAGAGAGAGAGAGAGAGAGAGAGAGAGAGAGAGAGAGAGAGAGAGAGAGAGAGAGAGAGAGAGAGAGAGAGAGAGAGAGAGAGAGAGAGAGAGAGGGGAGAGAAGGGGAGAGGGGAAGAGTAGGAGTAATTAAAGGAGAGGAGAGGTGAGTAGGGAGGGGGAAAGGATAAGGGAGAATAAAAAAGGGAGAAGGAAGAGATAATACAAAAGGAAAGATGGGAAAGTAAGACAAAAGGGAGAAGAGGAAAATAAAGTAGAAGAAAAAAGGGGAAAGGCAAAAGGATAAAATGAAAGAAAAGAATGGGCGAAAGGAGAGGAGAGGAAAGGAGGGAAGAGGAGAGGAAAGTGTTGCGAAAGAGAGAAGAGAACAAGGGGGGACAGGAGAGGGTAAATAGAGGGGATGGGAGAGAAGACGTAAAAGGAGTGGAGAGGAGAGGAGAGAAGAGGAGAGTAGAGGAGAGGAGAGAGGAGGTAAGGAGAGCGGAGAAGAAAGGAAAGAGCAGAAAGAGGTAGAAGAAGAGATGGTAGGGAAGAAAAGGAGAGAGGAGAGGAGAGGAGTGGAAATGAGAAGAAAGGAGAGGAGAGGAAAGAAGCAAGGAGAGAAAAGAATAGAGTAATATTATGAGAATATGAGATACGTTGAAATTTTTACCTCTAATCCTTTTAATAAGTATTCATTATTATTATTATCATCATCATCATCCTCATCCTCATCCTCATCCTCATCCTCATCATTATTATTATCATTATTATTATTACTATTATTATTATTATTATCATCATCATTACTATTATTACTATTATTATTTTTTTTACTTCTTACAGAGAGCGCAAAAATACATCTTCCCCTTGTCTGTTTTTTACATGATGATGTACCTAACCAACCAGGGCCTGGTAAGTCCCTTTCACTACTTCGATGTCCTCAGTACCTTTTGTTTTAGTTTTTTTCGTTATTATTTTGTATATATATCTTAAAATCTTCTTGTCACTTCCTTTGTCATTCTTAGTTGGCCATTTTTAATCATCTCAACACTCTGTATTCAAAAGGTCTGTTGTTAAGATATTTATTATTATTAAGGGTTATCGTCACCTAAAAACACCCATACATACAAATATATACACGCACACGCACACACACGCATATATATATATATATATATATATATATATATATATATATATATATATATATATATATATATATATATATATTATATATTTATATAGCAGTAACTAATTACAAAAAAAAAATCTGTCCTATTGGCCCTTGAGGGGTGGGTAGCCAGACCTTGTGGGAGCCAAACGGAGACTCAGAGGGGTAACGGTCCTCCAATGGACGCCCCTACATATATACATCCTGCACATACATACAGACTACATATGTATATCTATGAACCTCTTACAATTCCCACAGCTGGAAATGGTGTTCTTCCCCGGGTCTATTCTGACACACGCGCAGCAGTACAGCTGGAGCAACACGACACGTTGTCTGGGCACTCTCATCTCCAGAAGCGCCCACAAGTTCTTCCTCATACCCAACGCATGGATATATAACGGGCTGGCTGTGAGTACTGTCTATATTGAACTGTATTTTGTTTATGACTCGATTTTTTGTAATTAAGAAAGAAGTGGAGTGGATATACTTAGTGCAAAGCTATTTCTTTTGTCCATCATGTACATTAATATTGATGAATATTAGCATACTTTCATGAGTGGTGATAATTGATATATTACAGTAATACCTGCAATACAAAATAATAAATAATGACCGTGATATCAAGAATTAAGAAAACAATACTGTACAACAAGCAATAAGAACACTGATCAAATACCAAACCAATACTATTATTATAACTGTCCATAAGGCATATAAAGACCCTATTTTTCTCCTTGCCAAAACTAATGGCTTTCATTCTCCTCTTTCGACCAGCTGGTGATACTCATCGTGGTGGGTACTGAAGCATCCTACCATTACCTCCCCTCTGAGTACATCATCTTCTCACTGTTATTCCTTCAAGGACTTCTAGAGGGTGCTGCCTTCAGGACTACTGTCTTCAGGATCCAAAACAAGGTAATGCTTTTTTTTTAGAATCCTTAAATATAGATACCGTTCTTTTTCAAGTATGTCTATTGATACACTACTTGTTTTGATTAGAATATATAATATGATGGATCTGCTTGGTTAAAAGTTTATGTTAACTATGGATTGTATAAGTGTATTCTCCTTTTGTGTGGGAATAACACTATAATGAAGACACTGAAGACTATCATTAGTACTATTATTATATTAATTATTAGTACTTTTGTCCTTATTTCTATTATTTTTGTTTTCAGACAACTGAGAAAGAACAAGAGTTTTGTCTTGGTGTCTTTCCTGTGTCCCTGTTCCTACCTGCAGTGCTTGCTGGCCTTGCATCGCTCCCCACACACGACTATCTGTGTGAAAATCACTTATATGCTCAATAGATACCAGTTCAAAAGAAAAGTAAAACTTGGGAGAAGAAAGAATGTATTTGTTCTTTCCTACTGATTTTTATCTAAATCCTTTAAACAAAAAGAGAAGGAAATATATGAACATACTGTAAGAGGTAATTTAGAGTGCCTTAATGAAATCATTTGTGTTTCAAGGTCCATTTGTGTTAGGTTAAAATTGATATAGCATATTGATAGTCATATTATAACAGATGTATAAATTACTAACATAAGTCTATGTTCCCATTGCCATCTATTGTATCTTTGTAAATTTGGAATATAACTGTGATTCTGTAAATAGTTTTTTAAAGCAAACTTGTCTATCATTCTTGCTGAAGATATAACTTATTACAGAAATTTAATCTTTTCATATATCTATTCAAAACAAAATGTTATCTCTTCATGCATTTTCACAGAACGAGCTATATTACCATCACACCCCTTTATTAACATTATTCAGCATTTAGCACTTCTAATGATTTAATACTGAATATAGTATAGTTTTAAAATAAATTCATAAACACTTGTACAAAATGTCAAAGTACAAATCATTCATTTTTTCTTAAAAGTTAAAATACTACTTTAATTGGATTACAATGTTGTAAAAAGAAACTGTTGTGACCTCATGAAGATGTGATACTTAATGTCTAATGCATTTTGTTTTTTAGCGAGATATCTATATGAATGTTCTTTTTATTTCAAGTCTGGACAGACTATAAATTTAAATATATAATAATAAAAGTTACTTTATTAAATCAAGATTTTACAATTACCTATGCCTGCAACAAGCTGTATGGCTGATCATACATGTTCTAGTTCCAATAGTGTGAAACTTCATTTAATGTTTGCATATTGGCACTGTAAATTATTAGCTGTCTTTGATGATAAATCTTCGTCATACCTGGGACCTAGAGTAAACAGAAAGGTAATACTTAAAGAACGGAAGTTGAGATTATTCCTGAAAAGTCAAAGTGCCTGGTAAAGAGAGCTGAAGTTTTATGTTCTTTTCAATGTTGAGAAATGCTTTCCTGCCTTCTTTGAGTAAGCAACTAGTATGGATTTTTTATTGTAGTTAATAAAAAATGCACATGATGGAGAATACGACACTCAACATACTTTATTTTGTCATATGAGAAAAAGAAAGAAAACTACAAAAACTCAAGAAGCCTCTTTTGAGGTCACTCTCCAATTAGCTGTCAGGTGGAGGATTGTATATGTACTATATATACTATAGAAATATATGACTTACTTTATATGCATATTATATATATATATATATATATATATATATATATATACATATATATATATATATATATATATATATATATATATATATATATATATATATATATAATACATACATATATATATATATATATATATATATATATATATATATATATATATATACATATATATATATATATATATATATATATATATATATATATATATATATATATATATATATGTATATATATATATATATATATATATATATATGTATATATATATGTATATAT
>NC_091565.1:42592776-42605276 GCF_042767895.1 Penaeus vannamei
TTGAAATGAAAACCAAATTCCCTTTGCAGTGCAGCCAAAATTGGCTCTGACACCATTACAATGCATGTGTGGTACTCCATGGTTCATAGATTAACAATCTATGTACAATCTAAGTATCCACTGATAGGTAAATTATATAGAGGGGATCCATTAAATAACTAATATCAAATACCAGCACAGGTTTTTTTAAAAACCAAACTATTTTCATCAGCATTTGCTTCAGTAATTTGGCTGGTGAATTCAAGAAGTACACAGTCACAGAAATTTGCAAACATTCTGCTGATAACCCTGTGTGGGACGAATAACTTTTATGTTAAGTTCTTATTTGATTAACTATTCCATTCATCCTTCTATGGAAATTTTTCTGTACTCTATAACTCCTCCCACACAGTGTTACCACCTCAACTGACAAAATAAATAAATAAATAAAATATAAAAGGATGCAAACACCTGTGCCTGAGTGCATCTAAAGCCATAAACAGTCCTCAGACCCCAAGTTTATTCTTTACAAATATATAATCAAGAAGTATGAAGGTATCAGCATGCAGGAATACACAAAATCCCTGAAAAACAACTCTCTCAGATAATCATGTTTACACAATAGAAATTCTATGATTACAATTGTATAATGA
Source organism: Penaeus vannamei (assembly GCF_042767895.1). Classification (NCBI taxonomy): domain Eukaryota; kingdom Metazoa; phylum Arthropoda; class Malacostraca; order Decapoda; family Penaeidae; genus Penaeus; species Penaeus vannamei. The sequence goes on from NC_091565.1 coordinate 42,593,409, forward strand.
ATTCCTAGAAATAAAACATACAATTCTCTTAAATATTAAATATTCATCTCTGGTCATGAACTGGAAACAAAACAGAATATATCAAATTAAACAGAAAGAAAGAGAGAAAGGTAACATAACATAATAAACTCGACAACATTCCCAAATAATGAACAAATCAAACGCAAATACCTATAGAAAGGAAGACATCAAACTCAACGAAATTCTCACCTTGATCTTGACCGTGATCTTTTTTCCTTCGAGGAATCCAAGAAGGACATTACAGGATCTATTGCCGAGGCTATGAAGTTCTGTGCCTCTTTGACTCGTCTCATTGCTTCTTCAATCTCGCGCTGAGCTGCTTCGTTGCTTTTTGTTTGTGGTTTTATAATGGCTACAGTGGAATGGTTGACCCTGTTGGAAGATATGATCAATAAATAATGAGATAAAACATATCTTCTATCTGCAACAGCAAGCAACAGAAGAGTGATAAGGAAAATAATAATAATGATGATGAAAATAATAACAATAAAAAATAAATACATAAAATAATAATAACAATAATAACTACTATAATAATAATAGTAATAATAATAATAATAGTAATAATAATAATAATAACAATAATAATAATAATAATAATAATAAATAAATAAAATAAATACCTGAATTAATAATAATAATAATAATAATAATAATAATAATAATAAAACAAAAATGCTAGTAGACTTTCAAGAACATTACAGAACTTATTACTCCTACTACTGTCTTTTACATTTACTGTTAGAAAAAGAGGCAGAGAAGTGACAGCATGCATCTTGTGGCAAATATAAGAGAATATTCATGTTCCCTTTCACTCTTTTTAATGATCCTGAATAGATGAAAAGGTTATGGTAACTTCTCCCATCTGACTGTGGCATACCATTAGATGCAATATATTTTCATAAACTAATGAATTATCAAGATCACTTTAAGTAAATACTTATCAAAAAGTAAAATTTCTACTCAGGTACATGCTACAAGTGGGACTGGACAATACATAACTGATGGCAAACAATGGCTGGCAGGATAGCAATAAAAAAAACAGAGATTCTTGATATAAAACTCATTTTCATTTTTTAACAAAAATGAAAATCCTACTAACTTAATAAGACGGTTCATGTGCTCTTGATTGTGCATCTTCAATGCTGCAATAATGAAGGGTTGCTCAGAATACTCAACCAGGGCATTTCTTGCGCCGTTCATATCTGTGCCCAAACGCAGATACCTCACTTCTCCAGCTTTAGCAGCTAACTCCATCAGCTGATCAGTAGTGACCTGGGAAAAGAGAAGAAAAAGATTTATATAATCATAAAATCTAGGCAGTGTAACAGCCATTACTGAGGGAAAATACATCAGAACTTTCTAGTTTATCTGACTGAACTTTATCAAAGCTGTAGACCTGGAAGAAAAGTTTGTCAAACAACCTCTGTCAACAAGACATAATGACTAATTACAATGTTTCCAATACCACCTCCAAAATTCAATTACAACTTTTCTTGGGTAATATCTTACCGTGGGGTCAAGGTTGTCAAACACAACAGTTCGTCGAATCTCGTTAATCTTGTGAGATTCAGTTGTTGCCGGCAGTGGAGGGTAATCTGGGAGGTCATTCTCTGCCAATGCTGGGTCATGAGTCCTCAAAATAATACCATCAATCTGTCAAATATGTATTTTTTAATCACTATCAAAATTCTTCAGAATAAGAAAAAATTCAATTTCAATGAATCAGAGAACAAAAGATACAAAATATGCCCTTCTGCTCTACTTGCAAATACCTATGTAAATACTAACTTCAGAGATAATAAAAAAAAAAAAATAAAATAAAAAATAAATAAAAAAATAAAATCAAAGGCTAAATAATCAACCACACACAAACCTGGTTGGTAACATGAGCTGGCCACTTTGCTTCCTGTCCAATGCCTGGTATGGTGCCACCTGTGCCCAAAATTTCCATTGCCCGTTGTTCATCCGGCATGTCACCAGTGGTGAATGGAATGACAATAAGAGCTCTGTCGATGAAGACTGTGTTGGTGAGGTGCTGGGCAACGCTAACCGAATCCCGGTCATGGAATTTGATGAAGCAGATACGTGACTGGACTGGAATGGCAACATCACGGCTGGAAAATAAAGGGAAATGTTATTTTTTAAGTATTCCTCTAAATGAATTCATAAAGATGCTAAAACGTATGCATGTAGCCTACATCACAGATATCTTGCTCTCTCTTCTATTTTGAAAATATGATTTCTGTTGATGAAAATATAAGAAGCAACAATGTATTTCCATGCCAAATGTATCTAGAATAACATGTCCAGATGATATTAGAAAAGCTGTCTGGGAACAACAGACATCAAATGCTAATTGAAAAATCAGTTCTAATTTAATTTGTTGTACTAGTTTTCTAAGTCACTTGTTAAGTTCACCCTGAAAGGATATGACTACACTGACCACATAACTCATTACAACATGTCAATTAGTTTAAGTAATATTACACACTTATGGAAAATCATATTTTGCAATTATCAATGGTTATTATTTAATTGCCATGAATTTAATCTATCACTTTACTGTTATGCTTTTAAAACTTTTTTAGATAGTTACTTATATAGTTCTTTACAATTGATCATTGACACACTCATACATGTTTTAACATCCAATATTTTTGACCATGCAGAGAGACTCCATTCCTTGAGAAGCATCAGTGAGAAATGTTTCATTTACAGTGTTATATCCATTGTGAGCCATTTTTAAAACATTATAGTAGCTCTACAGATTAAGTAGACATTAGTAACCATCACAGTTTGATATCTGAGTCCATCAAGTAATCCAAATAAAAAAAGTTAAATACCAAGCAATTCAGACAATCAACAAAACTGAAGAAAAAATCAGCTTTGAAATACAAAAGGGATGTGGTTTTTAGTAAGTTAATTACATGGTGAGACACAATAAAATATTCTGCAATCTATATTGAAAAAAACATTGAGTGTCTATTTTCTGGAATGAAATTGTATCTCCCATCTGCTTTAGGTCATTTACCCTGGGGGTCCTAGTAGTGGAGCCTCCTGACCTTCAGTGATGGCAGAAATGACTGTAAATTTTCATCAGCTATTGAAAACTATCTGCAGAAAGAGCAGATGAGTCCACAATTACAATACATATACAGTGACTTGAGTGCTCACTATAGCCACCATGCTTTTGGCACTCTGGTGTAAGATCAATAAAACTTCATCATGGACATTATGGTAATTCTTGATAGTATGGACGCACTCACCAGGGACTGGGCCCCCAACTCCACGTCAAAAAGTTAATTCATTGATTTAAGTTGCCGTGACTAGGCATGCCCGATTGCTCGAGGGGAAGGTTGATGGAGGGCTTTGCCCCCCAATATCCCCCGGAAACATCGTCTTCACCTTGGTTTGCATGGCAAGATAGGCCTAGGGTTGAAACTCAGGAGCACCATGTGGACTTAGGTTGAGAGTGGAGCTTTCCGCGATCTTTTCCTTTATTTGTAGCATCATCGTTTGTGTCTGCTGATTATTTCATGTTCCGATGACTGCAACTTTCTGTTCTCTCATATTTAATTTGCCTTACCTTAATGCGTCCATACCATAAAGATAAACCCAGCTGTCAAATAAGGAATCAATCCAAGCCCTATCTTGACGAATATGTGAGGCTGAGGTTTGTTGGCCTTCGCCTGAGTACTGAAGGCTCTCTGGTGACTGCTGGACTTTCTTTCGAGTGGATGTGTTCCAAGGTTCAGGGATAACCATTCATTTTTTAGTGATAATTTGACTGAAGTGTCAAAAACTTCTATTCTGCTAGAATATATGGGACGGGGTTTGGTTATCTGGTCTTTATTGTGCAAACAAAACAAAATTTCTCATCTAGGCTTATGGTATGATATGTCATCACTTCAGGAAAACTTCTGCTTGAACAAAGCTGGTGTAACTGCTTCTAAACACTATCATTTTAAAATCAATTTTGATGTAATCCATTGTTTCTGGTGATTTTACCACATGAAAGCAGCGGCAGTAATGGCATGGACACTTATGAGGGGAAATACCAGGAAGCCATTTATGAATTAAATCATAGAAACAACAGGAAAATGAGAAAAAACAGTATTTTTGAAGTTTGGTGCATTCCACATCAATACACATCTTAACAGTTACACAATTACAGATTTTTTTATTCACTGAGTCAAAGAGCAACAGACTTGGAAAACGTTTCCACTCTTATCAATAATCTGCGAGATGGCTTCAATAACGAGGTGTGACGGAAAATATACACAGGAAAGATGCTGAAACATGTCCTTCTCTAAATCTATAAACTAAGTATACAAACACAAACAAAACAGAGTCACCTAAAGTCTTATAAATACGAGAGAATACAGATAAAATAACCAATCTCACATGGTTGGGTAGAGGCGAATGTCTTCAATTTTTCCTAAAAATCCAAACAAGGTCGACATCTGATCCTTTGTAGCCTGTGGGGCTATGTTGGATATTTGTATTATCCTAGTTTTGGACTTCATCGTGGTAGCATTGGATATATTTATCAAGATAATGAAATTCCGCGAATGTGCTTGGGTTGAGCTTGTAAACACTGTGAAGCCGACTTCATCCGACACTGTTTGGTGGAGATGGCCGCCACTTCGGAGTATGCGCGCCTTTCGTTTCCTTCACTTTGCGCAATTTTCTTTGATAATAAACGAGAACATTAAATAAAGAGTGAATTAGTTGTGATGAAATTTCGAAGATATCACTTGAGTTATGGTTACGGGAAATTTTGTTTCAGAGGGGATACGTGTCTATATTGCGCACTGTTCCATCCAGTTCAAGTAACTTTGTGAGAGTTTGATTTCATTCGAGATGCTTGCTCTATGCTAGACAAGAAGTTCCTGTGCTTTATCTCTTCCTATTCCACTGGGGAAAATACGAGAATATATGATGAAGACATCGGGGTCAGACCAACCGTGGCCAAGCAACTGTGCATGTTCATTTATATAATCACTAGTACCCACTTATTATATATTATAACCAACCTCTACACACACTAATATACATATGCGCTTTCAAGTTATCGGTCTTTTAATAAATCAACCTGTTATTACATCTTCCTATAGTTTCATATCGGTTCATTTGAAGTACGAACGCTAAATGAATCACCGGGGAATGGTAACTGAAAAATAAACATTTGATAATCAATATTATGAGCACTGTATAATAAGTATTAGATCTGAAAGAGTCTCACAACAGTTGTTAATAACTTCCATCTTTCTAAAAACCGATTCTGAATGCATACTTTGCGGTAACTTTACCACACAATAGAAGTATCATAACCTTACCTATTACATACAGCCATGACGTTCTGACGCCCGATCAGATAGGCCGTAAAAACAAAAATACATTGTATATAAGGTCCCCCTAAGCATAGATTTTCGTTCGTTTCTTGGGAAAACTATTAATAGAAAAAAAAAAAAAACTGTTTACTGCACTTGCTCGAGTCTGGCGATTTACGAGTGTTATCCCTGTCGAGGTCATAAGTCCATTAGGTCACCAGTTGTGCAGAAAGACAGAACTCAATTATAAGTGGTAGAAAATCAGTTCAGTTCAGTTAGATTTCCGGGGCCTTTTCTCTGGCGTGGGCCGACCTGTGTCAACTATTTCTAGTTAATTCATGTGTTTTCTTTGAACTGCATGCTTATGGTGGTTGCTGAATTGCAATCAAGAGATCCAGCTGCCACGGAGTAAGCATGTGGCATAGGTAGAAAATCGCGAGGTTAGACTTTTTAAAAATCGCATACAGCTGACCAAGTCTATGGCAAGTTTTCCAATATATCAGCAATTGATTGGTTAAAAGAATACGTGTTCTTGATTTAAGAGGAAGAACATGATTTTTTTATACTTTCTGAAAAGATATATATAAAATACTCTTGTTATAATGGTAACAATGGTGATCCCAATAATAATTTAGTGACATCAATATCTCTTTTCGTATGTGCAAAAACCCTTAGATTAAGGATAACACATATCCTAGTTCACAACATCAGTGTAAGATTCACTGACTAGTAAATGCATTTCTTCTGTGTAAAGATTATCCAATCACCCGTCAGACTTTCTTAATTGCAAGCAAATTTATCACCTTATCAAAAAATAAAAAATAAAATGTTTATTTTTGTTTTATTTACTCATAGATTTTTTGTTTTTGTGTTTCATCACCCTCTCCTTGGGTTAATTAACTACGACACTGAAGAGAAAATGAGACAAGAATTAAAAGAAAAGACATAATTCTCTCTTTTTTGTCTTGTTTTCCTTCTCACCGCATTCTTGATTATTTCCCTGTCTTCTTCTTGTTCAGCTTATTTTCCTCCTTTTCTTCCGCTATTTTTTTTTATTTATCTTTCTAATTTTCCCTCTGTTTTTCTTCTCTGGCAGATCATTTTTACTTTTTCTTTTTTTTTTCTTATAGCTTTCATCTTTTTCTTCTGCGTCCTCTTCTTTTTAAACTTATTTCTCCCCTTTATTTATTTTAATTTTCTTCTTCCTCTTCTTCTTAAGCTTATATTCCCCTTTCCTTCTTCTCCTCTAGCTTATTTATCCCTTTTCTACTTCTTTTCTTCCAACTTATTCCCCTCTTTTCTTTCACTTCTTGAGAAAAAACCCTATGCATCACTAAAGGTGCCGTCACACTGGCACTTTTTCCGTCAATTTTTTGACAATTTTCTGAAATTTTGTCAATTTTTGAGCGAATTGTCGATTCTCCAGTCAGACAATAATGATCGTTTCCGTCTGAAAACCTTTCCGTCAACTTTTTCAGCCAACTCTCCAACTCAGATCAAAAACTATATTCGAGAATGTTTGTATTTATGTTAAATAAAATTACCAAAAAAATTACGGAAAAAGTGCTAGTGTGACACGGCCTTAAGAGACAGCAAGATCAACGCAATTGCAAGGTATTTAAGGGTTCTGGTCTCAACTTACATGTTTTTGTGCATCAGCTGTGCTCTACGGTAAATAAGTGTCCAGCAGTAACCATTCATAATACTTTAGGACAGTGTGGGACTTACTTCAAGGGTATCGTGTCCTGAGGCTTGCATGCTGGATGTCCATGAAGTATTGTGACACAGACGGATTTTTATTTTTTATTTTTTTCTAGACACCTTGATCCCACACGTTCCTGCTGATTTCTTATCATCACATTTTTGTTATTGTTATTAAATGGTGTATTATTTCTATTTTATGGTTTCATTATCATTGCTATCGTTATCATTACTGTCGGAATTAGGACATAGACCTCAGCAGATCATCCCTGAAGCGAGGACGACTGATCAACTAAGATATATCTGATGTTTAAAGTTCGTAATTATAGAACGCGATGTCCTATGTTCTGCTGCTCCTCTTGTGCTTGCATGCTGCTAGAAAAAGCTCGGCGGTTAATGACTGGTCAGCTGACTCGTGCTCTTGCTTGTGTTGTTACTTCTCCAGCACCGGAATGCAGTGTCGACCCGCCTTTGTTTAAATAGACCTATAATTAGGCCACGTCATTAACAGATCTGATAGCACGCCCCCCCCCCCCCCCTGTTACCTAATTCCTGGATCCGTCAGTGACTAATACTGTTTGGTATGAAATTGCATCTAGTGTCCATATTTTCTTTTTTATTATTGTTATTTCTAGTACCATAACCATTGCTCTTGATTCAGTCGTTATCAAATTTTGTTATAATCACCATCTCAGTATTTTTTTGGGCACTGAAATGACATTAATGATAATGGTTGTTAATGAAGTTTTCACCACATGTTTATAAAATAGTTTTTGTGTTAATTTTCTGATGTATTACATATATAGATTTGGCGAGGATAATGATAAGAAAAAGCAAAGTTGATATAGCTCTGTTTTATTGCATTCGAAATCAATAAAGTGACGCATTAAAGAATTATAACTTACAAACATACACTAACGATGCACCTAAAAACTTCACAAACTTTTTTTTTTCAAAATGATACAGAAGTAAAAACAACGACCAAACATAAGAAAGCATCATAATTACTTATAAAATCAAAACAAATGCTTCGTGGAACAGGTTTCCCCTAAAAAGCAAAAACTATAATGCATTTTTTTTTATTTTGTTTTTGTTTATATTATAAGGCAAAGTTTGATGCTTGCTAAATATATACAAGCACTACCATAGTGCTGCGTACATAGTTACAAAGAGAAATATATATGTTTCTTCCTCTCTCTTACATGAGCCACCCAAAAAACAGAACCCTATTTTGCTTGCCAAAGGAGGTATTATGGGTGAGATGTGGCAACGTTGCAAATGTGCCACCACAAAACAGCTGTTTACCGTTGTTATTTCTCTCTCTCTCTCTCTCTCTTTCTTTTTTTTCTAGTTTCTTTGTCTCTTTGCTCATAGTTCATGGCAACACCATCGAAAACAATTTATGCGTGGCACACACACACACCTCCTTTTCACTATCAACACTGTTTATTTCAAGTAATGATGGTGAATGGTAAATATGTCTTTGAGATTGTCCGTAAGACCACGTATTGTGAAGGGGCTATGGATGGTGTGCGAGGATATTCAAGATTTATTATGAAATTCTAATTATAACGTGACTGTTTAGACGTTGTACAGATAAGAGTTGTATTTCTATAATACTAATTCATGCAAAAAATATAGAGGGGATAACAATGGTAATAATGATTCAGACAAAACGAAATATAAGCAGTTAAGTAAAATGATAATGATAGGAACAATAAAAGGTGCAATGACCTTAATTAGGCAAGTATTAATAATGACAATTACAGTGCCAATGATAGTAAAAGCATATTTCAGTAATAAAATTATGAAAATCTTAATGAGAGTACCAAAAGCACACGGCGATGATAACAAAAACAATAATGGCAACAGAAATGAAGTTAATAATTACGAAAATAGCAAAAATAAAAATAATGATGATAATAACGATCATGATAATAATCATAGCAATACCGCTTATCATAAATAGGATAATGATGAAATTAAATGTATCAATTATGATGATAATTTTGACAGTGTTTGCAGTTAATAATGATATTAGTAATAGTAATAATAGTAGAACGACTCTATTACTAGTAAGACAATACTAATGATAATAAAATAATAATGATATTGATAATGGTTATATTAAACAATACTAATCATAACGATAATAATAAAAATAGTATTAAAAACAGGGACAAAAACAATAAAAATAACAGCAATATATTATATCGAAGAAAATAATGATCGTTATATTAATAAAATAACAATGAAACACACGCTGATGATAATAATGAGTACATATTGATATCAATGATAAATAAATAAAAGTATAATTAATAACATGAATGATAAAAGTGCAAAAGGAATACGAACTTAATCAGATTTAAGTTAATAACTAATTATCATTCCATATAACCTGTTGCTTGTTCTTCTGAAGGCTTATATTTAAACCCAATAAATCTTATCCAAACGCCAATAAACTAACACCAGAATTCTAAAAGTTGAGCTTTGTGAAAAGAAAACAAACGAAAAAATAAAAAAATAAAATCCACCAACGGCCACCATTCCCCCTTCACTCTCGCGTGGGGCAAAACATGTCATCGTACCAAACATGGATCTAACATGCATAGAGGGTTTGCATCTTCCCGCAGATGCCGGTTAGCTGTACGAGGGATGTGCGAAATATGCGTGTGATTCTCTAAACGACGCCGCCGCCCCCCCAGCAGTCGGGAGGGCCTGGTCTAGACGCTGTGGTTATGTACAAGTGCGTTATGGGAGCACAACGCCGGCCAATGCACAAATACACGCAGACATTTACCAGCAGGTACGCAAGCGCACGCGCGCACAGGTATACGCTGCCATGGTACTGACCTTATACTCTTACACGTACAGAACATACACACCTATGATGCGATTGTGCGTGTGTATTGCTTATATATATATATATATATATATATATATATATATATATATATATATATATATATATATATATATATATATATATTCATATATATGTGTATATACATGCACATACACACACACACACACACACACACACACACACACACACACACACACACACACACACACACACACACACATATATATATATATATATATATATATATATATATATATATATATATATATATATATATATAATGTTTATATGTAAACACATACACATGAATGTCACATTTATACACACACACACACACACACACACACACACACACACAAGGGGCACATTAACTACACATCCACTCTCCCTGTGCACGAATTCACGTCTAGCAGACATGAATGTAATCATCCACATGTGAACAAGCATTTCATATTTGTATATCAAACAACGTGTATGGTAGTGTTTTCTTGCGAGAATAACGATTGGAAAAGTCAATCTTAGTAGTATTCTATAAAAGAAAGAAATTGCTATGAAATGCAGAACGCCTGGCTCTGTTTTCTTCCTGAAAAGCCAAAATTTTTTACCATCACAAAATCCGCGACTGGACACGGAGCCACAGAAAACCGACAAAGAAAACGGGAGCATTTGAGGGATGACTCTCTTAAATCATCGAACTTTTTAAAACATTAATATTCTCTTCTTTCCAATACATTTTGAAGTGACTGCCCTTCGTCTCCCTTTTTTATTTGTGGGTCTTGCTGCGTCAGAGGCCTAAAGTCAGCAAAGTCAGCGGAATAATTGCTCGGTGACACCTTTCTTTTTTCGCCCAATTTCATCGAAGGAAAATGGGAAGGAAAAAAGAGTAGAACTATTATTCTTCCTCCAAACACTCTCAGATGGACGAGTGATGTATCAATTTGTATTAATGTAGACATAAACAAAAGTACATACATGCATGCATATATATATACGTATATAAATAAATGAATGAATGAATGAATAAATAAATGAATATGTATATTTATATACATTTGTATATATATATATATACATATATATATATATATATATATATATATATATATATATATATATATATATGTGTGTGTGTGTGTGTGTGTGTATGTGTGCGTGTATGTGTGTGTGTGTGTGTGTGTGTGTGTGTGTGTGTGTGTGTGTGTGTGTGTGTGTGTGTGTGTGTGTGTGTGTGTGTGTGTGTGTGTGTGTGTACATGTATATGGACATATACATCTATAAAAGGAATATATGACTAATGACGAATAATGATGATGAAAATAACAATGATAGTAGTAATGATGATAATGATAATAATTATAACGGTGATAAGAATAGCATGAATAATGACGATGACACTAACAATAAAATCAACAACGATAATTAAAACAATTATAGAAAAAACGGTAAATGTGAGAATAGTGATAAGAATAACATTTATGATGAAAAGATGTCAGAAGATAATGATGATAAAAACAACAACAGCAATAATGATAATGATAGTAAAAATGAGGAAATTATAATATATATCGATAACAGCAATATTAGTAATAAGAACCAATGGTAATAACAAAAATAATGATAATGACAACAGTAATGATAATAATAATAATAATAATGATGATTTTGATAGCAGTATTATTAGTAATGATAATGATAATAATGATAATAATAACAATTATAGTAGTAGTAATAATCTAAACAATAATAATGATAATAATAATAATGTTAATAACAAAAATAACATTGATAATAATGATAATATTGAAACAGATAAGAAGAAAATGAAATTTGCTCTTCACAATAAGAAAATGAACATTAACAAAGAATGATATATAGAGGACATTAAAAGTAATGACACAAATTGCCATGAAGATAATGATAGTGACAGCAATATGGTACTGA
>NC_091565.1:42610276-42620276 GCF_042767895.1 Penaeus vannamei
TTGGGGTCCTGCCGCTGGCCCATGGGGTCGCTCAGGGACCCCGAGACCCGGATGTGGGTGTAGAGGGGCATCTGCGACGTGGGTGACTGAGGGGACATGACGGGATTCTGGGAGGTGGAGGGGACCGGGGGCGGGTACTGGGGGCTGGAGCTGGGCGGGAGGGGGATCTGGGGCTGGGGCGTCGACGGGCGCCTCGGCTGCTGCTGCTGCTGAGGCGAAGGCGCCGACGGGAAGGGCGGGGCGACCATCTGCGATGTGGGCGTGGTGACGAACTGCGGCGTAGGGTTGGGTGTGGGTGTAGGAGAATAGTACTGCTGTGCAACCGTTGTGGTGGGCGTGAGGGCGCGAGTGAGGGCGTCCCTCAACATCTCCCGCAACTCGCTCCTCAGACTGCTGACAATCTCCTTCCTCAAGTAGTCCATCTCCTGCGGCGCCAGCAAGCACCCCGTCAGATTCCCTGCAGTAGAGACAAAGGGTATTAGTTACGCCAGTGTGTCCTAGCGAGGAAAGTAACACCCTTTAGCCCCAAACTTGCCAAAATAGCACAAAATAAAAACCTACTTGTCCGACGCCACGAAACTATAGCAAATTGCTAGTTGCGACGGTCAGACAGGTCGTAATCCAAAGGAAAACTTTAGGCGAGATGTAAAATACATACTTATGTGCTGACGAAAGGAACTGCAGAACGAAGTTACATCTCATGTTGATGAAACTTGACCAAATAATAGTGACTAAAAGTTGGCAGTTTTAATTTTTTTTTTTAACAATCTTGAAACGAAAATATATATAACGGGAAAAGAAAACGTAATAAATCTATGCAGACTTGTATCCCCCAAAACAACAGGCCTGTAAAATGCGATGTTTTGTATCTGGCGAGAGAACCTTTTAAAAAAAGAAAGAAAGAAAAAAAGACTACATAATTTGTCTCCACAGATAAATACAAGACATATTAATGGTATACAAACCCCACTTCAACAGCGAAGGAATGTGAGATATCACTTAGACTGTATAATGTAAATGCAATACAGTCATATACTACCATTTAGTATTTCAAATTCTTATTAACAGAGCAGTCCAAAAACCTTTTAATTCTCGTGGCAAGCAAAAGCTACATCACCTCTTTTAACCGAACACCATCTACGGTTTACAGCATGTGCGAGAGAGAAAATGTTTATTCTGTTGAGTGTAGTACAAGTCAATGAATAGAAAAAGGGTCAGGTGTAGAAGGAATGAAAGTGTGTGAAGGTAGTCATGCAAAAATACAATATCTTTTATTTTGATGTTTATCTACTTATATATATATATTTTTTGTATGGGAATATTTTCTAAGCGGTGTGCAGGTAAGTTAGAACTATTCAGTTGTCCAATTATTTTGATGAATGGCTATCGGGGATTATATAATCTTGTATTATGAAGTTTTATGAATAAATGTTGATGTTACTGGACGATTTCACTCAGAGGTATATCTATCTATCTATCTATCTATATATATATTTATAATGTGCTGGACTAATGATAAAAACAAAACCAATTACTGGATATACACAAGCCCCAGAAATATGAAATATGAAAAAGCAAAGTCTTTATAGGTGAAATTAAGTGGGAAAAAATATATATAAACGATTATTTCGCAAATGTATTTATCAATTCGCCTTGCCCAAGAAACTATTTTTGCAAATATTGGAATATTGACATGACTGACCATTAGCTTGAACTTTTTGCACTCACCATCTGACTTTTAGCTATTTTTTAAAAGCAAATGCAACCAATATTGATGGCAAATACCGCCGCATTGTTTTCTTCATGCAATAGGATATCCATACTCTTCCTAAACACAATATTACACTCTTGACTATGTGTGTATGTTTTATCTCAGGGTTAGGGTTGATGTGCGTGAACTGTGTACGTATGAGGGGAAATAGAGAGGGGTAGAAGATTAGTCTGCACAGCTTTATATTTACTGCAACCATAACAAAGCAAATGTGCTAGCGTGCTTCTCTACTTTACAGAACATGGGAATGCGCTAAAGTAAAAAAAAAAGAAAAATAAAGAGGGAAGACTATTTTATTTCTCTTGTAGAAAAAAAAAATATTACGCAAAATTCTCACTTGGTTGTATTTCATTGCTATTAAAAAAAAGGGCTTGGGGGATCATTTCAAAATTTCTATTGATTTCGAGAAAGCTTTTCTTTTTTCAATCTTTTATACTTTTCTCTCTCAAAATGATTGCACAAAATGTAGACTCATTGCATAAGAGAAATTTAGCAATACCTACGGTTCATTTGGGTGCATATGCGGGAAATGGTTTAAATCAATTGTTCATTACTTGTTGCAAATCACTTTTTCTATGGAAAAAATGACTACCAAGAATCTGATCTGCAGCCACGAAATGGGAGGGAGAGAAAAAAGGCAATAAAAATTAGGAGAAAGTGTGTTCATAAAAAAAAGGTGAAAAAAGGCCCAATTAGAAACGGGAATTGGGTGAATGCGATAAATCATGTTAAAGAATAGAAACCAATAAACAAATGAATAACAAAAAAAAGAAAAAAAAAGAATCAAACAATACACCAAAACTAAGAACCTAAAAGAATACAAAAACAAATAATTAAACAAGCAAACAAACAAAAAATACGCAATCAACACATGAAAAAAAAGATACTTGACCAAAAACAAAGAAAACATATTAATAAAATTACATAAACAATACATAAACATACTTCCTCATCTAATAATTAATACGTCCTCTGTATACGTAAAATAACAATAAAAAATGACATAAGCTGTCCAGGGGAGTAAAAAATGAAGGCAAAGCTGACAAATAGAGAAGTACATACCATCAACGGGACGAGTGTGTAGAGAGGGAAGAGCCACCGTTGCTTTAAAGAAAAAACGTAAAAGCAAATCTAGCGACATTTTCTTGTCTTCTTCTTGGGGTGTTTTTGTGTATCTTATTCTCTGTTACTTTTTTCTACTCTCTTTTTTTTATTATCTTTATATTATTTTTTTTTGAGGAGGGGGAGGGGTACAGATGATAGGTTTAAAGCAGCTAAGGTCATGTGGTATACGTTATATATGGTTGTTCGCTGTGCACACGTACTAGGACTACTGAGAACTAAGGGGGAGTAAGTACAAGTACATGGGTGTATGTACTGCAGGTCGTGGGGCTTATTCTTTACAGTATATACATGGAGGAATGTGTACTGGTGTAATCGTACGTATATATATGTTTGTGTATATGGATATATATGAATATATATATATATATATATATATATATATATATATATATATATATATATATATATATATATATATATATAAACACACAAACCTATATACACACACACTCATATATATATAAATATAGTTATATACATGTATACATATATGTGTATATATATATATATATATATATATATATATATATATATATATATATATGTCTATATGTCTATATGTCTATATATGTATATATATACATATATATATATATATGTATATATATATATGTATATATATATATCATATATTTAATGTATATGGATATATATATATATATATAGATGCATATTTATATGTATATATATGTATATGTATATGTATATATATATATATATATATATATATATATATATATATATATATATATATATATATATATATATATATATATATTCACACACACACACACACACACACACACACACACACACACACACATATATATATATATATATATATATATATATATATATATATATTTACATATATATGTACATATATTTAATGTATATGGATATATATATATATATATATATATATATATGTATATATATGTATATATATACATATATATATATACATATATATGTATATGTATCATCATTATCATAGGGAAGCTAACGCCGACGAGGGTGCATAGCCGCATCCAAAATTCGCTTCCACCTTCGAGGATCCCTCATGACAAGCCGCCAGGCAGGGACTCAGCCCATCTCAAGCTCCTCACGACAGGCTTCATCGATCTGCCCAAGCCACGACTTCCTAGGTCGTCCCGCAGGCCTCCTCCACCCAGGGCTGTCTCGAGCAGAGACAACCTAGTGGGCAGGATCATCTTGTGGGAAACAAGCCAGGTGGCCTTATAGCCTGAATTGGCGATCATGGATCGTGCAAGTAACAGGTCCTGTGCCATTCTCACGGGGCAACTGTTAGTTGGACACGTGGTCCCGCCAACAGTACCCCACGGTCCAGCACCGGCACGTATTACAAAAGGCATCAAGATGAGACTCCAAGGAGCAGGATAACGTCCAGGTTTCTATTTAAAACTGACATTGTCAGGGCCTTGAAAACGCATAGCTTAATCCTTCTGCACAGGTACTGAAATTTCCAAATACTCTTGTCAAGAGAGGTAAAGACCCCTGCTGCCAGGCCAATTCGTCTGATAACTTTCTGGTCTGACAGTCCTGAGTTATGAACTACTTTACTAAGGTGTGTAAAACTTTCTGGGACTTCAGTGTCCTCGCCGCAAGCACGTACCTACTGAACAGATTCTCCTAGCAAGTCCCCAAAGCCCTGGATCTTGGTCTTGGTCCAGACCTCTAGACCCAAGGGCTTCGCTTCATTGCAAAATGCATCCAGAGCCATCCCTAAGGTTTCCAAAGACTCAAATAGAATAACATCATCAGGAAAGTCAAGGTCTGTAACCTTGATATTGCTCAGGTTGCTCCACAAAGGCTTTGAACAGTAGCTCTGACCAGTATCCAGTCAATGTAAGTGTTGAAAAGTGTTGGCGCAAGGACACAACCTTGCCTCACTCCTAAACTAACTGGAAAGAAGCTAGACAGGCCCCCCCACCACACCTTACAACACTTCCTGTACCAGTATACAGGCTTGCTTTTAGTCCAATAATCCTTGTTGGAATTCCTCTCAATCTCAGGATTTCCCAAAGTGATTCCTGATGCACCATATTGAACTCTATCTTGAGGTTGGTGTAGGCTGTAAGCAGCCCACGTTCAAAACCACTATAGCATTCTACAATGACTCGAAACGCCAGGTAAGGTCTATTGTAGACTTACCAGGAGTGAATCCAGATTGCTCCGACTTCTGGTGCCCCTGCAGGTTGTCTCTGATACGTCTCAGAAGGATGTGGATGAGAACCTTGCCTGGTATACTGAGCAGTGTGATGCATCAGTGGTTGATGCAATCCCATCGATCACCTTTCCCTTTCCAGAGAACACCTGCGCCATAGGTTCACCACCAGCCTTTAACAGTTCAGCTGGGATGCCGCAAATACCCTCTGCTTTACCACTCATCAGCTTGGAGATTGCCCTCCTAACTTCAGTTAGGAAGGATGGATCCTCAATGATGGGTGGGTCCGACAACGGAATCTCAGCACTACCTGCATCCCAGTTGGTGGATCAACCTGGTACAACTGCTCCAAGTACTGCAACAGGATCTGAGACGATCTGGCCACCTACTGAGTGAACTGCAGTCACCTTTGGAGACGGCTTGGAGTTAAGCTTTCTCAGGGCTTGGTAAGCAGGACGATGATCATTTACTAAGAAATAGCCGTCGACCTTCTCTGCAAAACTCCTAATAAACTGTTCCTTGTCCCTTCTTATCAGTGATCGAGTTCTGCACACCTGAGAATGGTGCAAATCCTGATCCCGTCAGACGAACTGCATGACAAGCATCTGTGGCATCCAGTGTCTCCTTCAAGGTGAAATTCTGGCTTGCTCTCAGGCGTTCACCAACCATTACTTGAGTTGCATCAAGCGTTTTACGCTTGAAGGTGTCCCACAGAAGTACAGGGTCCATGAAAATAGTGAGCGCTGTGAAATGACCAGAAATTAGAGGGTAGCCACAACTAATTTAGTCAGTACCACAGAACTCGGCACTCCTATATACCTTGCAGTTTGGAGGATCCTCCGATTGCTAACGAGGATGTGGTTGATCTCCTAGGCTATGTTACCCACATCCAAAGATTGACAGAAATATCATAGCCTGCTTGATCGCAGCCAGATACCGCATTGAAGTCACCCAGAACAATATGAATATCTTGCTGAGGGCAACTGTCCAACACAGATGCAAGTTTGGCGTAGAACTTCTCTTTCATGTTGAGTTTACAAACATTGGCAGGTGCCTACACAGCAATAAGACACATGAAGCCAAATGCTAACTACAGTCTCAATATGCTCACTGACCAGAGTAACCTCTACTGCCGAGGGCTGGATTCTGAAGGAGATGGCTATGGCTACTCACTGAAGATGGTGACCATTGCTACAGCCTGACCAGTAATAGGTATAGCCACCTACACTGATTGTTCTGCTGCCAGGCTTCTCACTTCCGAGAGAGTAGCCACCCCAACTCTCAGCCTCCCTAGTTTTCTCGACAATAGTAGCAACTGATCATCATGAGGCAAAGAACGGACGTTTCAAGCCCACACACCCTGACGTCCCGCCTGAGATTTAGCCTCGGGCGGTCACTTCGAGTGGACGCCACCGCAGCCACCTCCGCCGACGCTGCCCAATATAAAGGGGGCGACTGACTGCGGGACCCAGCATCCACCTGTAGGGTTCCCTTGGGCTTTTCCCCATAAGCTTCATTCCGGGCTGGCGGACGCAGGAACGTAGGCAGGACGAGTAGCTCCCATTCCCATCTTATGCCCAGCAGTCGCCCTCCCAACGGGGTCCACAGTCTGCCTTACTTGCGGGAGGGAAGGGCATTTCCCCTCTCTCCTCCCATTTATATGCGACGTTGCTGATCGATTATATATATTTATATATCTATCTGTATATATATATATATATATATATATATATATATATATATATATATATATACACACACATAAGTGTGTGTGTTTGTGTGTTGAGTTGTGTGTTTTAGTTGTGTGTGTGTGTGTGTGTGTGTGTGTGTGTGTGTGTGTGTGTGTGTGTATGTGTGTGTGTGTGTGTGTATATATGTGTGTGTGTGTGTGTGTGTGTGTGTGTGTGTGTGTGTGTGTGTGTGTGTGTGTGTGTGTGTGTGTGTGTGAAACGACTGATAAGATAGTGACCTTGATAAAGAATACTATGGCACAGCCCATAGTAATGTCAACATAGCTTTAAAAATAACTTATTATGAGAAAACGAAATATCATAATGAAAATGAAATATCGAAAGTAAAAAAAAAGAAAAGAAAAAAAAATAATATCGATTATCTTAATGAAAAATAGCGGTGATAATCATAAGAAAAAAGATAATGATAATGAAAGAGGGTAGAAAAGAATAACAGACGAAAAAAAGAAAAAAAGAAAAAAGAAATTAAGATGTTTCATGAGAGTGATGATGTTAATGATAATGATAATGGTAGTGATAATGATGATGATAATGATGATGATGATGGTAATGATAATGATGATAGTGATGCTAATAATGCTGCTGATCATAATGATGATAATGTGATGATACTGATGAAAATGATAATGATAATGGCGATGATGATGTTGATAATGGTGATCATAATGACGATAATAATGATGATAATATTGTTGATGATGATGATGGTAGTAATGATAATAGTAATAATGATAATGATTATAATGATTAGTGTTAATAATGATTATGATCATAATAATCAATGATAATCGAAATGATAATACTAATAATGGTTATGATTATATTAACGATAATAATAACAATAACAATGATAATAATGATAATGATAATAATGATAATAATAGTAAAAAATGATTATGATGATAAGAATGATAACAGTAATGAAAATAATAATAATAATAATAATAATAATAATAATAATAATAATAATAATAATAATGATAGAGATAATGATAGTAATAATGATGACAATAGATTGATAATGATAACAATGATAATAATGAAAACAACAATAGTGATAATATCTATTACTAATATAAGAATGATGATGATAATAAAAGAAGTAATAGTAGTAATAATCATGATGATAGTAGTAAAAGCAAGAAATGGCATTGATGATAATAATATTTATCGTCATCATCATATCATTATGATTATCACTATTATTATCATCATTGTTGTTTTTGTCATCATCATCATCATTATTATTTTAATTATTATTATCATTAGTAGTAGTAGTATCATCATCATTGTCATTATTATTTGTATCATTATTATTATCATTATCGTTATCATTATTATCATTATTATCGTAATCTTTAACCATCTTGGAAAAATTCTACTATTAAGGTAAAGGGAGATATGAAATAATGAAAAGAAAGAAAGACAGTGAAAAAAAACAAAGATTGAAAAAGTAAAAAAAAAAAACAAAAACGGAAAGAAAAAAACAAAACAAAAGGGAAATGTGAGAAAGAGAGAAAAGAAGAAAGATGAATAAAAAAACTGATAACGAATAAGAAATAGAGTGTTAGGAACAATCGCTATTTTTCGTTCCTTTCTCTTTCTCTTCTTCCCTCTCTCTCTTTCTCTCCCTTTCTTCGTCTTAAATTCCGTCCCTGTTTCTCACTACGGGACGAATAGGAATAAGAATAAGCATAAGAATAAATATGGGAAGAATAAGAGGTAAGAATAATAAGAGTAAGTATAATAAGAATAAGAATAAGAAAAAGAATAATGATAATAAGAATAAGAATATGAAGGATAAGAATAAGAAAAACAATAATGATAATAATAACAATAATAATAATAACAATAATAATAATGATAATAATAATAAAAGTAAAAATAAGAATAAAAGGAATAATAAAAAGTGAATAATAATAATAATAATCAGAACAAGAATAAGAGCAAGAATAATAAAACAATTAAGAATAAGAATAAGAGCAATAAGAATAAGAAAAATGAGAATAATTATAATAAAGATAATAATGATAATAATAAAAAATTATAATAACAATAATAATAATAATAATGGAAATAATAATAAGAGGAAGAATAAAAGGAATAAGAAGAATAAGAACAAATAAGAATGAGATGAAAAAGAAGAAGAAAGGTAGGAGAATAAAAATGAGGGGAAAGGAAGAAAGACAAGACTACGACGATGTAGAAGAAGAAGAAGAAGGAGGAGGAGGAGAAGACGAAGACGAAGAAGAAAAAGAAGAAGAAATAGAAGAAGGAGGAGGAGGAGGAGGAGACGAGGAAGAAGAAGACGATGAAGAAGAAGAAAAAGAAGAAGAGGAAGATGATGAAGAGGAAAAGGAGGAAGAAGAATAAAGAATAACCTAAAAAATGATAATAAAAAAGACAAAAGAAGGAGAAAAAAGAAAGACTAAATGATAATAAGAAAGCAAGAGAAGAAACGAAGCAAGATATAAATAAAAGTCAAGAGAAAAAAAAAAAAAAATAGGTTAAGGGAAATCAGAAAGACAGGTCAAGAAAAAACAGAGAAGAATGAAAAGAAAGAGAAAGAAGAAAGAAAAACAAAGAGCAAGAAGTCGTCAAGAAAAAGAAAATAATAATAATAAGAGAAAGACAAGAAAAAGAGAAGGAGGAAGAAGAATAATAAGAAAAAGAAGAAAAGGACAAGAAAAAAAGAAGAATAAGAATAAAACAAGAAAAACAATAACAATAATAACAACAAGAGAAAGACGAGGTGCACAAGAAGAAGAAATACAAAAGAAGAAGAAGAAGAAATACAAAAGAAGAAGGAAGGAGAAGATAAAATACAAAAGAATAATAATAATAAGATAAAACCAAAAAAGAAGAAAAAAGAAAGAAGAAAAAATACAAAAGAAGAAGAAGAAAAACAAAAAAAGAAGAAAAAGAAAATAAAAAATACAAAAGAATAAGAAGAAAAATACAAAAAGAAGTAGAAGAAGAAAAAAATACAAAAGAAGAAGAAAAAAATACAAAAGAAGAAGAAAAGACACAAAAAAGAAGAAGAAGAAAAATACATAAAAGAAGAAGAAAAAGAAGAAGAAAGAAAATAATAAAAAAAAAATATCCCCAACTCACCCTGGGAATACGTGAGGTTACAAGGGAGCGAAGACGCGGGGGTGACTGTTA
>NC_091565.1:42625276-42627776 GCF_042767895.1 Penaeus vannamei
ACTGATATTACTATCAGCATTGTGGCTATCATAAAGTCCTTAAAATACTAATAGCAATTAACAACCTTTCCGAAAATCAAACCAAAGAGAAAACAAGTGACTAGTAATTGGCTTCTTGGTGACTAAGTTCTTGTGGAACCTAAAATGGCCAACTAAAACCACCGTGGACATGTCATGAAATCATATACCGGTTACTGTGGGTCAATAAAAGATTTCGTTTATAACTGGCTCATATCATTAGCTATTCCAATCCATATGTCTCATTATCTCACTACTTCTAGTTTCGAAACCAGGAGTATGAAAGGAGATACCAAATAGAAAAGACAATGATTCTAAACATACAGGACGACCACAGCAGTCTGTCTAGATATGCAGTAGGGAGGAGTCCAGAAAGTGACAGATCATGTGCATTCGAGAAGAAAAACGTGTCTGTGTGTAAACATATCTATCTAGTTGTTTGTTATTTACACATGTGTCTGTACGTATGCGCTTGTGAATATTTGAAAGTGTGTTTAGAGATGTGTACAGAGGAAAAATAGACAGGAATGTATGTGTATGCATGTATATCTATCTGTCAACACATACACGTCTAGAGTTTTATTCACTTTCTGTACAAATCTGAAGTACACTAGAGTAGAAGAACAACAAGAGAATAAAAGAGAGAACAGAAGGACCTGGAAGACCATGCGAATGCGGGAAAGGACAGACACGGAAGACTTCGTAGCCCAATAAAACATGCAGCGAGAGACAAAGGTGAGACTGCAGGCTATAGGACACTACCTACTGTCGCCTCATTCTTTATCGACGGAGGAGGAGACCGGGGACGCGAGGTGAGTGAGCTTGGTTTGTTTACGTATGCAGCGGGGGCGACGCGTGAAGCTATCTCTTCCTTTCCCTTGGCTTCAGTAAGTATGCATATACATACATACATACATACATATATATATATATATATATATATATATATATATATATATATATATATATATATATATATATATATATATATATATATATATATATTCATATATATATATATATGAATATATATATATGTATATATATATATATAGATAGATATAGATATAGATATAGATAGATAGATATGCATATATGTATGTATATACATACATACATACATACATACACACACACACACACACACACACACACACACACATATATATATATATATATATATATATATATATATATGTATGTATGTATGTATGTTTATACATGTACGTACGTATGTATGTATGTATATATCACCTTCACCGAAGCCTTGTGTAACTTTACTGCATGGCGCAAATAGTCTACGGTCATAAAACCCACATTTGACTTACTATGCACCCTCTCTAACCTTTGTATGAATGTTTTTAAATTTCTGTTTGCATACATATATACTGTAAATACATTTACGCATTCATATACACATGTAGACATATATAGATATCTGATATATGAATATATGTATATATATATATATATATACACATATATACATACATATATATATATACATATATATATATATATATATATATATATATATATATATATATATATATATATATATATATGTATATATATATATATATATATATATATATATATATATGTATATATATATATGTATGTATATAGATGTATATAGTTGTATAAGTATATACATATATGTATATATATATATATATATATATATATATATATATATATATATATATATATATATATATATATATATATATATACATATATACAGAATCACCTATACGCAGTATGTGTATACTTGCACGCAAATGCGCGTATGTATAGCTAATGGAAATGTATATAGTTGTAATTTTTCTGTTCAGCTTTTATATATATTTTACTATTCTTTGATTTACTGATTGATTGTTTGTGTTTCTCTATATCATACTTACTGATACGTAATTTGAAATCCTAAGTACAAGAAATATAACTTTTGCAATCAGCTATCATGATCGATAATTAAGGATGTCCATCAATATCTAATTTCTCTAGGCAATTAGGGGCCAAGAATGAAATACCTAGACACAAAATTTTGAAGTCTTTTCCCATCCTATCTTCAGTAGTCTCCACTCTGTCCGAACATCAAGATCGAAAACCGGAAGTGATTAGCGAAGATGTTTCTGAAGGAGGGACTTCACTCGACACAGACATGCACGGGTCGCGGTTGCCACTCTCAAGAGATATCAAGATGAAAAAGAGGTAATGCAGAGTTTCCAGTACCTTAAGTATCCACTGAAGAGGCTATCAGATACTTTAAAAAAGGGGGATCATAGCAATAACTGTCGTAGAGATGGATCATATTCAAAAGACGTGAATGAATTTGCAAAGAGCGTGATTGTAGTTGCGAAACTGACGCAAAAACAGACATCATTGTATGAAAAGTTTCCAAGGAAGAGAAGAGAAATTGTATGAAGAACTACGTAAATTATTTAACTGCGTTTGGCTATACTTTTTTTTATTTAAAAAA
>NC_091565.1:42645883-42660883 GCF_042767895.1 Penaeus vannamei
CCCATCTATCTATCACCCTATCCATCCACCCCTCTATCTATCCACCCATCTATCTATCTACTTATTTATCCACCCATCTATCTATCACCCTATCCATCCACCCATCTATCTATCACTCTATCTATCCATCCATCTATCTATCACCCTATCTATCCACCCATCTATCTATCACTCTATCTATCCACCCATCTATCTATCACCCTATCTACCCACCCCTCTATCTATCACCCTATCTATCCACCCATCTATCTATCTACCTATCTATCCACCCATCTATCTATCACCCTATCTATCCACCCATCTATCTATCACCCTATCTATCACCCTATTCATCCACCCATCTATCTATCCACCCATCTATCTATCACTCTATCACCCTATCTATCCACCCATCTATCTATCACTCTTTTTATCCACCCATCTATCTATCTACCTACTTATCCATCTATCACCCTATTCATCCACCCACCTATCTATCACCCTATCTATCTATCACCCTATTTATCCACCCAGCTATCTATCACCCTATCTATCCACCCCTCTATCTATCCACCCATCTATCTATCACTCTATCACCCTATCTATCCACCCATCTATCTATCACTCTTTTTATCCACCCATCTATCTATCTACCTACTTATCCATCTATCACCCTATCCATTCACCCACCTATCTATCACCCTATCTATTACCCTATTTATTCACCCCTCTATCTATCACCCTATCTATCCACCCATATCCATCCTATCCATGCGTGTGTGTGTGTGTGTGTACATCTGTCAGTTTATCTATCTATCTATCTATCCACCCATCTATCTATCACTATCACACCGTAGCGACTGAGCCCTTAACCCGGGCGCGTGCAACCAGCATCTCCTCCGCTGCAAATGTCTTCTTCAATTGTTGCATTTCGGTTGCAATCATTGCTGAGTTCTGGGCGTACTGTTATGGCAAGGAATGGCGGTGGGGGGGTGGGGGTGGGGGAGAGGGGGTGAAGGGGGTGGGGAGGGGGGGGAGGGGGTGAAGGGGGCGGGGAGGGGGTGAAGGGGGTGGTGAGGGGGGGAGGGGGTGAAGGGGGTGGGGAGGGGGGGGGGAGGGGGTGAAGGGGGAGGGGGGGGTGAAATTGTAATTGGATCGCTCGGCCTCTCTGGTGCTGTTGCAATGGTGTGTCTGATGTTGCAGAGGAAAATTTGGGTTGGCGTTGCAACGTCTTGGAGGAGTGGTCTCTGTGGTGGGGGTTCTTAGATGGGGTTCGTTTTTATGAGATTTATCATTATTATTTTTTTTTTGATGTGGTTCGTTGTTATGAGATTTATTATTATTATTATTATTATTTTTAGGTGTGCTTCGTTTTTTCTGAGATTTTTTTTTTTTTTTTTTTTATAGATGTGGTTCGCTTTTTTCTGAGGTTTATTTATTTGTTATTTTTTTATTGGTGGTGTTTCTCTTTCTCTTTCGTCTATTTTCTTTTTCATTTGTTTATCTATTTGTTTTGTATGTCTGTCTTCATCGTCCTCCTTCTGTCTCCTGTTCTTAAAATTTCTTATTATCATTTATTCTTTCTCTCCCCTCTGTCTCTCTTCTTCTTCTCACCCACTCTTCCTCTCTCCTTCCCTCGTTTTCATTCTACCACACTCTCACCCCTTCCCTTTCACCCCCTCTGCCTCCCCTTCCATCCACTCTCCCATCCCATCCTCCCCCCTCCTCTCTCCCCTCCCCTTCCCCCTCCACCCACTCTCCCTCTCCCGTCCCATCACCCCCCCTCCCCATCCCCATCCCCTTCACACAATCTCCCTCCCCTCTCCCATCCTCCCCTTCACCCCCTCTTCTCCCCCCCTCCATCCACTCTCTTTCCCCTCTCCCACTCTCCCTTTCCCTCTCCCACAACCCCCCTCCCCTTCCCCTCCCACTCCCCCTTACCTCTTCCACACCCCCCTCCCCTCCCCCTCCCCTCCCCTCTCCCCTTCCCCTCCCCTCTCCTACATCCCCCTCCCCCCTCCACCCTCTCCCCCCTCCCCTCTCTCCCCTTCCCTTCCCACTCCCCCCTTACCTCTCTCTCTCTCTCTTTTCAAACGTTTCAGCGGAGCCGAAATGAGCCACAACAAACGTTTGCCGTGAAGCTCCATTACGGATATTAATTCCAGCGCCGCTATTTCTGCGCTTAATTATAGAGGCCGTTTTCGAAATCTAATTAGACCCTCTTTATTAATGGTAATCATGTGGCGTGTACTGTGTTAGCTCTGTTTTTTTGTGTGTGTGTTAAGTGTGTTCGGTTAATTGGAGTGAAATTTTTGATGTTCGGATAAATGGAAATTTAAAGTGAATCTGGAGGTTATTTTATTTTGTGGAGATACTTAAGTGGAATTAGGAGTTATCTTTTTTATTGAGAATTACGTAAGTGTGATTATCAATTCATGAAATATAAATAATTTTCACCATTATAGTTACTGCTGTCAATAACAGTGAAAAAAACACTATCATTGATAAAAACAGTAATGATGATCACAAAAGAATAATAACAATAATCAGATATAAAAACAAACCAATATGACAATCTTCAGTCAATTTCTATGACAATTCCTTCGACTACCACAAATGACATTCATTGTCATTTCACTTTCCTCATTTCACCGTCGTAACTCAGTATCATTTACTATCCTCACTCTCCTCTCCTCACTTCACTGTCATCTCATTATCCTCATTTCACTTCCATGACTTTACTATCATCACTTCACTGCCACTCTCCTTTCACGAAATCAACTTCATTACTTCATCATCACTCCACTTTCATCACATTGCCTTCGTCACGGCATCACCACTGTCCTTTCACCCTCTCCACTCCCCATTCATCATTTCATCACATAATCTTCATCACACTACTTTCAGCTCTTCGCCAACACCACTCCAATTTCATCACATCACAATCATTCCAGTTTTATCACATCTCCTTCATCATTTCATCACTACGCCACTCCAGTACCTTCACCACTCCACTCTTATCACCTCAGAATCACTCACTTCATCACATTACCACTACACTTGAATAGTTTTACTGTTATGACTCCACTTTCAGCAGTACCAATTCACTTTCATTCAAAATGATCATTCTACTTTCACCACTTTTCCGCATCATCACCACTTTCATAATTTCAAAACCCTAGCTCCACTTTTAATACTTCAAAATCATAACATCACTTTCACTTTTTTTCCCCATCACCGCTTCATTTTCATCACTTCAAAATCATGGCACCACTTTCATCACTTCAGAACCATAGTTCCACTTTCATCACTTCAAAATCATATCTCCACATTCCTAACTTCAAAACCATAGCTCCACTCCCACCACTTCAAAACATAGTCCCACTTTAAACCCCTTCACTCCATCACCGCTCCCCTCTCCACCACTACTTCCCCCCACCATCCCCTTTGCCCCCATCACCTCATCCACTTACCTCCTCTGTCGACCGGCACTGGTGAAGCAAATCACAGGTGTACTTCTTGCACTGCTCACTCAACTCCAGGTAAGTGTCTTTGAATTCGTTCTCGACCCTTGCAAGGCGCTCCAGTTCCCACGACAGCTGTAAAGAGGTCATAACGGGATCATTGCGAGGTCATTGGTTGCAGGTCACGGTGCGGGAACATGTATTTCGTTTTCGTTATTATTGTTCATGTTTTCTAGCGTTTTATTTGTTTGTTTGTGTATCTATTCATCTCTATTAAATGCTTTATTGTCATTTATGTTTTCTAGAATCTTATTTAATTATTCATGTATCTGTCTATTTTTTAATCATTTATCTATTTATTCTTACTTTGGTTAAAATATGCGTTTGGGTGGTTTGTGTGGGAGGGGGGGGGGAGGGAGGGGGAGGAGGGTGAGGGATGGTGATTATAATGGCAGAGAATTAAAATACTAATAAGGACCATTAATATAATCATTTTCATCATCATTACCATAGTTTTTTTTTATTGCTATCATTATCATTCTTATTTAATGATTATCATGCGCAGTAGCATCCTGGTCGATATCACCAGGATCATTATCTTATTACTATCATTATCATTATTATTATTATCTGTTGCTATCTTTAGTCTCACCTTCTTTATTATAGATAATTTCCACTCGTCACCCAAATCGTTTACTGCTTTTATAAACAACTAGAAAAATTAACAACTATTGAATATTCACCGAAAATATTTACCCATAAGATTTTCCAACGGACCAAATTCTTGTATAAAAAGAAAAGGAAAAGAAGTCTCGATATACACACATTCTCTTGTTGATAAAACGTTGAAGAAAATCCGAGGGAACAGATTGTTCAGCACTAAAACGTACCCTAACCTGTACTTTTTCTGTCCATAGCCATAACGAAATCATTCAGTATCTACCGTAGTTGGCCACGGTGCATATACTGTAATACCCCATAACCACACCCGTAACCCGGATATAAAATAACATTGATAGAACCCCAACTATGGGAACTGTTTGGTATGTAAACCCATATCCAGATTCACTCAGGGTCTAAGAGGTCTATTCACTATGAGGGTCTGGATATCACTTCTACTCAGAAATGTAAACTATTGGATAGTTTCAACACCTTCAGACTATGTATGTATCTTGTATGTAGTCGGTATTGCTTCTACAATGGGGCTTGCTACCGAACATCCCTTCTACATAATACCAGTTAGATGTAAAGGTATTCACACAGGTCCATATTATCTGTAGTATGTGAATTTTATCGTATTTCTGGACACGTACTTAAGGTTCTTTGTAAAATATGGCCACATCTATAAGGACTGAGCGAGAACACATTATTACTGTATATACTAAAAAACAAACAAACAAAAAAAAAACAAGCAAGCAAACAAACAACAAAAAAACAATGGCCAAAGACCATTTATATATCGAATCCAACATTTTGCTGATTTTTGACAAGAAAGGTACTGGTCACACACACACAAGACGAAAAAGGAGGAGGATGAAGAAGAAGAAGAAGAAAAAAAAACAAAAAAACAGAGAGGAGGAGGAGGAGAGAGAAGAGCAGGAGAGGGAGGAGGAAGAGAAGAAGACGAAGGAGGAGGAGGAGGATGAAGAAGAAAAACAAAGAGGAGGAGGAAGAGAAGGAGTTATTCCATCCAAGAAAACGAGACACAGTACAAAAAGCAGAAAACAGTGGAAAGAAAAGAAAATTACTCCATATACCCAACCCTACGTACCTTAAATACAGCTTTAATAGGACCCTCGACCTTAAACGAGATATACAAACGAAAATATATAAATAAAAGATAAAAGGCAGAAACGAGGACGCGGTACCGTGTGAATTCTGCCCAATACCAATCCCAAACTATACCAGAAAAGGGGATGCCAACCACGCCCACCAAACCACTAAGGGCTGCATCGAAAACGCCCAAGTCAAACCAACACGAAAGGGAATAAAAACATTAGTTCCTGGACCATCAAAGGCAGGCGAGAAAAGGGGTAACTTTAGCATTCCAAAACGCACACACACACACACACACTCTCACTCTCTCTCTCTCTCTCACACACACACACTCTCTCTCTCTCTCCCTCCCTCCCTCTCTCTCTCTCTCTCTCTCTCTCTCTCTCTCTCTCTCTCTCTCTCTCTCCCTCACTCTCTCCCTCCCTCCCTCCCTCCCTCCCTCTCTCTCTCTCTCTCCCTCTCTCTCACACACAGACCCCACATCCACGTACCCTGAAGGCGGCCAGGATGGGGTCCTCGGAGGTCAGGGAGATCCAGGCCGGAGAGGCGAGGGCGCGGTAGGTGTGTATCCTTCTCATGCTGTACCTTAGGGAGTCCGAGTGGAATCCTTCGGTGCACTGGCGGCAGGAGCACGACAGCGGGTGTGGCTTGTCGATGTAGGCCCCTGGCGGAGGAGGAGAGGAAGTGGCTTCGGGTTAGTGGTTGGGTGGGTGGGCGTTGGGGGCTGTGGCTTTGTGGAAAAGTGGAGATTATTATGACAATTATTATAATTATTTACTTTTTTAATACATATAGATACGCGCGAAGATACACACACATGCAGACACACTCGCGCGGGCGTACATGCTTGCAGGATTCATGCTAAACAAATTGTAAATGAAACAGCGAATGAAAAAACGCGAAAGCAAGGGCATATTTCCCCCCCCCCCCTCCACACACACACACAAACACGTACAGTCACGTACAATATAAAAGACAAAATTCCTCATGTTAAAACGTCATGTTTCATAAATTAAAAAAAATAGTTCCATTCTTTCCACTTCACTTCTCAAAACTACCAATGTTCCACAAACACAAACCAAACCCCGCGATGCCTCCATTCGTAACAATATTATCCGAATTTCCCCGCAAGGATCGGGAACCGTAGCCCTCACCAACGCAGCGAAAACCTTTTTATCCGATCTTCGCCGCGGAAACGATTATACAAATTGACGTTAAGGGAAACTCACCTTACGACTCGATAATGAGGACAACGAGCCTCGTAAAGGTCATAAAGGTAATCGTAAACGGAGAAACAATATTCATAAGTTTGAGAGGCTGTCGGAGTGCGGCGCGAGTGCAACTTGTGCATCTTGTGCAACTTGTGCATCTTGTGCAACTTGTGCAACTTGTGCATCTTGTGCAACTTGTGCATCTTGTGCAACTTGTGCAACTTGTGCATCTTGTGCGACTTGTGCAACTTGTGCAACTTGTGCATCTTGTGCAACTTGTGCAACTTGGGGCTTGCGGAAGAAAGTGGGGCGCCTTTCTTTGCGGGAAAACGGTCTCGCACATCAACGAAACTTCGCGAAAAATGAGATTTGAGAAGAGAGAAGAGGTCTCGGTCTCGCACATCAACGTAACTTTGGGAAAAATCGCGAAAAATGAGATTTGAGAAGAAGGAGAAGAGAGGTCTCGGTCTCGCACATCAACGTAACTTTGGGAAAATTTGCGAAAAAGTGAGATAAGAAAGAGAAAATGCCATATGACCACAATTCTACAATTACTTGAAGTGCTTTTGATTTTTTTAAAAGGATGACGTGATTCGAAGATTAACACAGTATTTTCTATCTTTGTTTATTTTCTTTTATTTCTCTCTCTTTCTCTCTCTCTCTCTCTCTCTCTCTCTCTCTCTCTCTCTCTCTCTCTCTCTCTCTCTCTCTCTCTCTCTCTTCCTCTCTTCCTCTCTCCTTTTTACAAATTTTAACACCATATGAAAAAAATACCCCCCCCCCAAAAAAAAAAAAAAAAAAAAATCCTACCACAATTACCCTAAACATTTCTATCACCCCCAAGAGATGACGTCATTCGAAAGCTTTAACACAGTGCTAACAAAATTTAACACTCCATCCCCCTCCTTCAGCGGTCGAGAAGAGTGAGTGACCGCACGTGACGAATCTCGAGGATCTCGTTTTCTTTAAGGAGGTTGACACATACAAAGAAAACGGGAATTTGTAGTGTATTGTCCAACGGTTTCCCGGAAGATTCTGCGAAAGTAAACGTCACTTGTAGAGGATATTGGGACGAAGAGGAAGAGGAAGAGGACGTGGAGGAGGAGGAAGAGGAAGAGAAGGGGAAGAGGAGGAGAAGAGGGGGAGGAGGAGGAGGAAGAGAAGGGGAGGAGGAGAGGGAGGAGGAGGAAGGGAAGGGGAGGAGGAGGAGGAAGAGAAGGGAGGAGGAGTAGGAGGAGGAAGAGAGGGAGGAGGAGAGAGAGAGTGTGGAGGAGAAGAGGGAGGAGGAAGAGACGGGAGGAGGAGGAGGAGGAGGAAGAGAGGGAGGAGGAGAGAGAGAGTGTGGAGGAGAAGAGGGAGGAGGAAGAGAAGAAGGAGGAGGAGGAGTTACGAAGAGGAAGAGGAGGAGGGGGAAGAGAGGGAGGAGGAGGAAGAGAAGGGGAGGAGGAAGAGGAAGGAGGAGGATGAGAGGAAGAAGGAAGGGAAGGACGACGACGATGAGGAGGAGTAGAGGGAGGAGAAAAGGGAGAGGGAGGAGGAGGAGAGGGAGAAGGAGGAGAGGAAGGGGGGGGAAGAAGAAGAAGAAGAAGAAGAAAACTAGAAGGTGGAGGGGAAGAGGGAGGAGAAGGAGGAGGGGAAGAAGAAGAAGAAGAAGAAGGAGAATAGAGGGTTGAGGAGGAGAAGGAGGAGGAGGAAGAGAAGAAGAAGACAAGAGAGGGAGGAGGAGGAGTGGGAGAAGGAGGGAAGGGAGGAGGAGGAGAGAGAGGAGGAGGGGGAAGAGGAAGGAAAGAAGAAGAAATAGGAGGAGGGGGACAAGAAGGAGGATGAAGTAGAAAAACGGAGAAGGAAGTTAAGGAGAGAGAGGAGCAGGAGAGGGAGGAGGAAGAGAAGAAGACGAAGAAGAAGGAGGAGGAGGACGATGAAGAAGAAAAATAGAGAGGAGGAGGAAGAGAGGGAGGAGGAGGAGAGGGAGGAAGAGGTGGATGAGGAGGTGGAGGATGATGAGGATGATGAGGAGAGGAAGGAGGAGGGGACGAAGGGACGAAAAGGAAGAGGAAAAGGAGGAAGAGGAGGAGGAGGAGAACGGGAAGAGTCAGAGGAATAAGAGAAGTGAAAAGAGAAGAGGAGATATGAAGATGAGGAAAAAAATGATTGACGTAGAAGCAGAATGAGTGAAAGCACTCCCAGTCTGCCCCCCTCCCCCTCCCCCCCTCTCTCTCTTTCTTTCTCTCTCTCTCTCTCTCTCTCTCTCTCTCTCTCTCTCTCTCTCTCTCTCTCTCTCTCTCTCTCTCTCTCTCTCTCTCTCTCTCTCTCTCTCTTTCTTTCTCTCTCCTGTCTTTCTCTTTTCTCTTCCTTCTTCTCTCTCTGTTTCTCTGCCTCTGTTTGTCTGTCTATCTGCCGGTTTGTATTTGTGTGTGGGGAATAGATAGATAGATAGATAAATGGATAGATAGAGATAGACAGACTGATAAATGGATTGATAGGTAGATAGATGGATAGATTGATAAATGGATAGATATATAAATGGATAGACATATAAATAGAGAGACAGATAGATAGATAGATAAATGGATAGATAGATAGATAGATAGATAGATAGATAGATAGATAGATAAATGGATATATGTATATACATATATATGTAAACATATATATATATATATATGTATATATATATATATATATGTATATATATATATATATATATATATATATATATATATATATATATATATATATATATATATATATATATATATATATATATATATATATATATATATATGTGTGTGTGTGTGTGTGTGTGTGTGTGTGTGTGTGTGTGTGTGAGTGTGTGTGTGTGTGTGTCATATATATATATATATATACATATATATATATATATATATATATATATATATATATATATATATATATATATATTTATATATAGATAGATAGATAGATATAGATATATATAGATATAGATAGATATATATATAGATAGATAGATAGATAGAAAGTTATATAGATAGATAGATAAATGGATAGATAGATTTGATAGCTAGAGAGACCCGCCTAACCCGAGACATTCCGATCCTCAAATGACCCAGAACGACCTGATCCTTCGGGCGCCAACCCACCCAGCGAGGAGCGATGCAAACTATTCTCTTTGATAATTAATAAATCAGTATGCTACGTGTTTAGTCAATTTGTCATGCATATCTCTTTTAATTAGAAGTCATACCACATTCAGTATTCATTGGCGCGGATATAACACACACAGATATACACAGATTCTCTCTCTCTCTCTCTCTTTCGCATTAATTCTCTCTTTCTCTTATTCTCTCTCTCTCTCGCTCTCTCTCTCGCATAAATTCTCTCTTTCTCTCTCTTTCTGTCTCTCTCTCTCTCTCCCTCTCTGTCTGTCTGTCTCTGTCTCTCTCTCTTTCTCTCTCTCTCTCGCTCTCTCATTAACCCTCTCTCTCTCACTCTCTCTCGCCCTCTCATTAACCCTCTGTCTCACTCTCACTCTCTCTCTCTCTCTCTCTCTCTCTCTCTCTCTCTCTCTTTCTCTCTCTCTCTCTCTCTCTCTCTCTCTCTCTCCTCTCTCTTTCACCCTCTCTCTCTCTCTCTCTCTCTCTCATCATCTCGACATCTATCCTCCCATCTATCTGGCTTCTATTCTTATTATGTAGAGAGAGGTGGGGGGGGGGGGGGGGCAGAGAAGCATGCGTATGGGGGGGGGGGTGATTTCAAAATGCTGGAACACAATAAATTCGATGAAAAAAAACAAACGAAAAATCCATAATATGAAACTGAGCTGTCTGGTACAGTTTCCATTTGTTATTTAATGCCTGTAATTATTAGATTCGGATCGGTTTGGCAATAATTTTGCGAAGCGAGAATTCATGTTATGTTGCCCTTCTTTAGTGTCCCTGTTTACCAATAGAGGAACTTGAAGCTGCACAGTTGTTTATTAATCTATAAATTTGGAAATGTTTATATTACACACTCTCTCTCTCTCTCTCTCTCTCTCTCTCTCTCTCTCTTTACCTCCCTCCTTCCTTCCTTCCGTCTCTCTCTCCTTCCCTCCCTTGCTCCATCCATCAATCATTCCCTGCCTCCTTACCTCCCTCCGTCTCTTCCTCGATCCTTCCTTCCTCCCTCCTTCCCTCCTTTCATTCCTCTGCCCTTCATTTCTTTTCACTCTCCCTTCCTCCTTCGCTCCCTCCCTCACTAAATATTCCATCCCTTCTCCATCTCTCTCCTCCTTACTCCTTCCTCCCTCCCCTCCCTTCCTTCCTCCTCCCTTCCTTCCTTCCTTCCTTCCTCCTTCCCTCCTCCCTCCTTCCCCTCCCTCCCTCACTAAATATCCATCCCTTCTCCATCTTCTCCTCCTTCCTCCCTCTCTTCCTTCCTTTCCTTACCTCTTCCTCCCCTCCCTCCCTTCCTTCTCCTCCCTCCCTTCCCTTCCTTCCTTCCTTCCTTCCCCTCCCTTCCCTTCCCTTCCCTCCTTCCCCTCCCTCCCTCACTAAATATTCCATCCCTTCTCCATCTGTCCCCCCATTCATCACCATCTATCTCATTCCCCCTTTCACTTTCGCTCGCAGAATGACAGCGCCAAATACCAATTCTCCAATAAATGCATTGTCTCGGGCGCAAACATGATAATCACCTCATGATCACATTTCCTAAGACAATTGCCAAGAAAAAAAAAGAAAGAAAAAAAGAAAAGAAAAAAATTAATACCCTTTCATTCCCCCGACGAAAGACACGGTTCTTTCGAAAATGAACCTTATGGTCTTCGATCATAAAGGTCGTAACTCTCTCTCCTCGGTGAATGGGTGGGTTTAGCACATGTAATTGGAAGATTGATCATGCGTGGGGGGGTGAGGGAGGGGTGAGGGGGATGGTGAAGGGGGAAGTGAGGCTTAGGGAGGAGGAAGAAGGAATGGGAGGATGAGGAGGAGGGTAGGAGGAAGAAGAAGAGGATAGGGAGGAAAAAGGGAGGAGGAGGAGAAGAAGGAAAAGGGGAGGAGGAGTAGGAGGAGATGAAGGAAGGGGAGAAGAAAGAGGAGAAAGAGGAGGAGGAGGAGGAGGTGGAGAAGGAGAAGAAGGAAGAGGAGAAGGAGACGAATGAGGAGGAGGAGGAAGGGGAAAATAAGAAGGAGGAGGAGGAAGAGCAGGAGAAGGAGGAGTAGGATGATGATGAAGAAGAAGAGGAGGAGGAAAAAGGGAAAGAAGAGATGGAGTAGGAGGACGAGGATGAAGATGAAGAGAAAGAAGAAGGAGAAGGAGGATGAGGATGAGGAAGAGGAGAAGGAGGATTAGGAGGAGGAGGAGTTATAGAAGTAGGCGAAGAGGAGTAGTAGAAACAAAATGAAAGAGAAAAGAGACGAGTAGAAAATAAGAATAAGAATAAGAATAAGAATAAGAATAAGAATAAGAATAAGAATAAGGATAAGAAGAAGAGGAGGAAGAAGAAAAAAAAGAAGAGGAGGAAGAAGAAGAAGACGAAGATGAAGAAAACGAAGAGGAAGAAGAAGAAGAAGAAGAAGAAGAAGAAGAAAAAGGAGAAGAAGAAGAAGAAGAGGAAGAAGAAGAAGAAGAAAAAGAAGAAAAAGAAGAAGTAGAAGAAGAAGAAGAAGAAGAAGAAAAAGAAAAAGAAGAGGAGGAGGAAGGAAGGAAGAGAGGAAGAAAAGGATCCGCCGCCCTTTGATTCGGGATCGGATCCTGCGCCGCCGATACAGCAGGAAGATTTGTGACTTGAAAGGCGGAGGAAAGGCAATAAAGAGGAAGAAAAAGGGAAGAGGAAAGGGAGGAAATTCGGCCGATTTCCGCGATCTGAAGGAGAGAGATGACAGGAGACGCCGAGCGATTCCAAAGAAAATTTCAGTTTATGTATATATATATATATATATATATATATATATATATATATATATATATATATATATATATATATATATATATATATATATATATATATATATAGGTATATGTTTATATAAATATTATATACATATATATATATATATATATATATATATATATATATATATATATATTTATATATATATATATTTATATATATATGTGCATATATACATATATATATATATATATATATATATATATATATATATATATATATATATATATATATGTATACTTATCTTTTATATGCATATATATATATATATATATATATATATATATATATATATATATATTTATATATATATACATATACATATACATACACACACACACACACACACACACACACACACACACACACACACACACACACACACATACACACACACACACACACACACACACACACACACACACACACACACACACACACACACACACACATATATATATATATATATATATATATATATATATATATATATACGCATATGTATATCTATCTATCGATCTTTATATATTTACACAAGCACAATCACGCACGCACACATGTGCACAAATAAACACACACACACTCCAAACCCGCACAAAACCGCACAGCAAGACGAGACAAAAACAACAGCAACATAAACAACACTTGCCTCGTGACAGAAACAGCTGAAGAATCTCGAACTGGTTGCAATGAGCAGCAAGGATAATGGGAGAGATGTTAGGGTCAAAGTCGCTTGACTCCTCTCCGCCAGCACGTACCTGCGGGAAGAAAATGCTATACTCTTTCTGATGGCGAGGAGGAGGAGGAGGAGTAGAAGGAGGAAGAGAGGTTAGAGGATAAAGTGGAGCGGAGAGAGAGAGAGAAGGAAGGAAGAGGGAGAGGGAGATGGAGAGGGAGAGAGAGAAGGATAGAGAGAGAGAAAAGATAGATAGATAGATAGATAGATAGATAGAGAGAGAGAGAGAGAGAGAGAGAGAGAGAGAGAGAGAGAGAGAGAAATATATTGATAGACAGACAAAAAGATAATAAATACATGGCAGACAGACAGAAAGATAAATAAACATATAAGGACAAACAGAAATAATAGTAATAATAATAATAAAAAAATCATCTTACATAAAGGATATGTCATTTCTCCGGGATTTACGGTAGAAAACTTTGGCTAAATCTTATGCGAATTCTATCTCGGCAAAAAAAGCGAAAATTTAAAGCCAGCAATTACCCAGTGATTGTATAAATGTCTAAAGCCTGCAAACTTTCAAGGGACAATAGACTTTATAGTCCCGCCATTTAGGGATGACTTTCCCTTGTTATAGCGCTCATTAAGCTGTTAAAGGAAAATTTTGTGTGTTTTTTCACATTTTTGCGAAAACTGTTACCATTATTGTTATAAAAGTTACCACCGTTATCATCATTCTCATTGTTATAATTATTATCATTATTGCTATCATCTTTATTATTGTTATTATTACTATTATTATCATCGTCATCATTATCATTATTATTACTTTTATCATTATCATTATTATTACTTTTATCATTATCTTTATTATTACTTTTATCATTATCATTATCATCATAATCATCATCATTATTGTTATGATAATCAATATTACCTTATCAATATCATTATTATTGTTATTGTTATTACCATTATCATTATCAGTATCATCATGATTATCATTCTTATTTTTGCTGTTTTACTATTGTCAATGTTATCATGATGATATTGATAATCAGTATCACTATTATTGTTACTATCTTCATTATTACATCATCATCATCATTATTATAATCATTATTGTTATTATTGTCATTCTTATTGTCGTTATCATTAATATCATTATCATTAATATCATTACTATCATTATCATTATCATCATAGATATTATCATCATTATCATCTTTTCCATTATCATTACTACCATTATCCTTATCCTCATCATTATTGTTATTATTATTGTTATTATTAGTAATATAATCGACTCTATCATAATTAATTATCATTAATATTGTTACTGTTATTATTACTATTATTATTGTCATTATTATTGTTATTATTATCATTATCATTATTATGATTATCATTATCATTATTACTATAATAATAATAATAATAATAATAATAATAATAATAATAATAATAATAATAATAATAATAATAATAATAATAATAATGATAATGATAATGATAATAATAATAACAACAATAATAATAATAATAATAATAATAATAATAATGATAATAATAATAATAATAACAACAATAATAATATTATTATCATCATTATTATCATTATGAATATTACTCCCATGATAATCATTACTATTACTATTAGTATCATCTTTATTATAATCATTGTTATCCTCATTTATTTAATTCCTTCACGACCCTCCTTTTCATTAAGTATTTTTTAAAATGTATATAAAAAATATATTGTTTTTTTTTTATCTTCCTCTTCTTTTTTTCGCTGAAACTTTCCCTTTATTTACGTTTTTCTCTCTTTTATTCTCACTTTTGTTATATTTTCGTATGCCTTTGCACTCTCTTTATTATCCTTACAATCTCGTTTTGTGTGTTTGTATCTTTCTGTTTCCTGCTTCCATCTTTCTCTCCATTTCTTCCAAACCCTTTTTTATTCTTCTTTCATTTGTT
>NC_091565.1:42665883-42668383 GCF_042767895.1 Penaeus vannamei
GTGATGATGATAAGGGAATAGTGATGATGGTGATGACAATGATAGATATCAATATGTATAATAATAAATATGATAACTATAATGATAATAATGATAACGACTTTAATGATAAATAGAAAGGATAAGAACAATGATAATGATATTAATAATAATGGCAATTACGACAGCAGTGATAATACTAGTAGTGATAACAAAATTAATATTAACAAAAATTAATACAATGATGATAATAATGATGATGATGATAGTTATAATAGTAATAATGATGGTGGTAATAATAGTAATAATAATAAGTAATTGGTAGGAACATTAATGATAATACTGATATTAATAATAACAACAAACATGAAGATAAAAGCAACAACGATAACAAAACCAATAACAACAGTGATAACAACAAAAACAAAGACAACAACATTCATAACATCGATAACACCATCAACAATAACAATCATAACAACAATAACAATAACAAACCCACCACAACCCACAACAAAACAACCCACAACCCACAACAAAACAACCCACAACCCACAACAAAACAACCCACAACCCACAACAAAACAACCCACAACCCACAACAAAACAACCCACAACCCACAACAAAACAGCCCACAACCCACAACAAAACAACCCACAACCCACAACAAAACAACCCACAACCCACAACAAAATAACAAAACAACCCACAACCCACAACAAAATAACAAAACAACCCACAACCCACAACAAAACAACAAAACAACCCACAGCCCACAACAAAACAACCCACGACAAAACAACCCACAACCCACAACAACAACAACCCACAACCCACAACAAAAACAACCCACAACCCTCAACAACCCATAACAACCCACAACAAAACAACCCCCATCCCACAACAAAACAACCCACAACCCACAACAAAACAACCCACAACCCTCAACAACCCACAACCAACAAAAACAACCCACAACCCACAACCCACAACAACAACAACCCACAACCCATAACCCACAACAACAACCCACAACCCACAACAAAACAACCCACAACCCACAACAAAACAACCCACAACCCACAACAAAACAACCCCCAACCCACAACCCACAACAAAACAACCCACAACCCACAACAAAACAACCCACCACCCACAACCCACAACAAAACAACCCACAACCCACAACCCACAACAAAACAACTCACAACCCACAACAAAACAACCCCCAACCCACAACAAAACAACCCCCAACCCCCAACCCACAACAAAACAACCCCCAACCCACAACCCACAACAAAACAACCCACAACCCACAACAAAACAACCCACAACAGCAAAACAACCCCAACCCACAACCCACAACAAAACAACCCACAACCCACAACAAAACAACCCCCAACCCACAACCCACAACAAAACAACCCACAACCCACAACAAAACAACCCCCAACCCACAACCCACAACAAAACAACCCACAACCCACAACAAAACAACCCACAACAGCAAAACAACCCCCAGCATCAGCCTTTATCTCCCGCCCGTGCCCTTTCCGTCAGCCAGACCCAGGCATCCGAAATCAATGACCTGACGCCCGTTTTGGCAACACTTTATGACTATTGATGTCCTTTTGTTACTTGTGTTGGGTGGCCTCTTGTTTGCGGGGGGTGGGGGGTGGGGCGTGGGGGTGGGGGTTGGTTGTTATCGTTGTTAGCATTGTTGATGGTTAGGGCTCGTGGTGATGTTATTTTTCTTTTTTTTTTTACTGTTGTCATTATTGTTTGTTATTGTTTTATCTTTAATTATTATTATTATTATGATTGTTATTATTTTTATGAATGTTATTATTATGATTGTTGTTATTATTATGATTGTTGTTATTATTATGATTGTTATTATTACTATGATTGTTATTATTATTAATGTTATTACTATTATCATCATTGTCATTATTACTGTTATTGTTGTTAATATTATCACTACTATCATTCTTACTATTATCATTATTATCATAATTATCATTATTCTTCTCACTATCATCATTACTATTGTTATTATTATTAGTATCATTATAGCATTATTGCTATTATTAATATTGTGTTATTTTCTAATTTTCATTATTATGATAATTATTTTCATCATTCTCAAATATATCATCATTATCATCATTATCGTTATTGTTATTATTATCTATCATTGTTACTACTATTACTATTGTTATCATTATTATTATCATTGTTATCATTAATATTATGACGATTCTTATTCTTATTATCACCACTATTGATATTATTGCTATTAATATCATTTCCATTATCATCATAATTTTTATTCTAATTCTAATTATTTTAATTCTATTTATCGCATCACAGCTGCATCTCTTCTCATTATTCTTATTAAAACTGATCACTCTATCACGACAACAAACTCTATAATAATAAAAAAAAACATCATAGATATTAAATAAATTACGTTCTACATTTCAATATTCTCCAAAGTGCTTACACACGAGGCGTGCC
>NC_091565.1:42680883-42685883 GCF_042767895.1 Penaeus vannamei
CACTTGCAAAGATTAAACTTGCAATGTCGGATGATCCACCAACGCTTGCAAAGGATTCCATTAACTGTATTTCAAGCCTTTATTTACACTCAAATGATACGTATAAAGAATTAAAGCATAGAGGAAAAATAAAACAGATCGGCAGTCATAAACATAGAAAACGGGAAGAGTAATCTAATATACAGAATGCTATAAAAAACGGGAAGAGTAATCTAATATACAGAATCCCATAGAAAACGGGAAGATTGATATTATACACAAAGAATGTTTTTTATACACATGATCCTAAAGAAAACGGAAAATACGATCTTATAGACATAATCTTATAGAAAACGGGATGAATGCTTTTATGCACATGATGCAACAGAAAACGAGAAGAACAACTTTATTCACCTAATCTTATAGAAAACGGATTTCTTATACAGTCCCACAGAAAATGGGAAGAACGATTCCATACATTATCCCACAGAAAACGGGAAGGAGGATTCTCTATACACAAAATACCAGAGAAAACGGGAAGAACGATTCCATACATAATCCGAGAGAAAACGGGAAGAACTGTTCTCTCTACACAAAATCACACAGAAAACGGGAAGAAACTGTTCCATACATAATCCCACAGAAAACGGGAAGGCGGATTCTCTATACAAAAAATACCAGAGAAAACGGGAAGAACTATTCCATACAAAATCCACAGAAAACGGGAAGAAGGATTCTCTATACACAAAATACCAAAGAAAACGGGAAAACTGTTCCATACATAAACCCACAGAAAACGGGAAGAATTATTTTACACACCATAGAAAACGTGAAGAAATATTCTCTATACACAAAATCCCACAGAAAACGGGAATAATGCTTTTACATCCATGAGGTACATAAAGTATCTATCCCACGCATTATGTTGTCGCTTCATATCCATGGTAATATATTCTGTTGCGTATGTTTACAGCAGTCTTTGAAGTAAGACAGACTGTCGACATAAATAGGAAATATGTAAATGAGCTCGAACCATTACAGGCAGTCGGGGTTCTCTATAAACTTTAAGCAGAATCTTGGGAGTTTCATAAACACCAACATAAACAGGCTTAATGAGTATGTTGTTTAAGATTAAATTATGTATATTTTTCTAAGATGGTAAAGAACGATAGAAAAATGAATACGTAAGTCAAGAAGAGGTTCGGATGAGGTTTAGAATATCTTGAAATGTTTAGGATCGTGTGCCAGAAAAAAGAAGAAAATGAATATA
Source organism: Penaeus vannamei (assembly GCF_042767895.1). Lineage (NCBI taxonomy): Eukaryota > Metazoa > Arthropoda > Malacostraca > Decapoda > Penaeidae > Penaeus > Penaeus vannamei. The sequence goes on from NC_091565.1 coordinate 42,682,133, forward strand.
AGCAAGAAATAAATAGATGATAAGATAGATTATGATTAATGAAATAGATTAATAAAATAGATTATGATTAATTAAGCACCAAATTAAAAATGGTATAAGCGAACTAAAAAGGAAATCAACGAAAAGATGGAAACAAAAACAAAGCAACAATAACAAAAAGCATAAACAAACAAAAATAAAACAAATAAGATTATCAATTTTAATTAACTTGATATTCATTTTCATTGATACAGTTTTGTAGACCACTGAATCTATCTATAAAATAGTAAAACCAAACAAATAAACAAACAAACAAACAAAAAACAATAATCAAAAACAACAAAACGGATACATAAACAACAAACCAGCAACTCATAAATCTCGATCCGTTTTGTATAAAATATCAATCAAGTCGTTAATCCACGTGGAAATTTTGTAACGGTTTTAACGACAAAATTATTCACCGGCAGAGATTTCGAAATTCAAAATTATTCACCGGCAGAGATTTCGAAATTCAAAATTATTCACTGGCAGAGATTTCGAAATTCAAAATTATTCACCGGCAGAGATTTCGAAATTCAAAATTATTCACCGGCAGAGATTTCGAAATTCAAAATTATTCACCGGCAGAGATTTCGAAATCCAAAATTATTCACCGGCAGAGATTTCGAAATTCAAAATTATTCACCGGCAGAGATTTCGAAATTCAAAATTATTCACTGGCAGAGATTTCGAAATTCAAAATTATTCACCGGCAGAGATTTCGAAATTCAAAATTATTCACCGGCAGAGATTTCGAAATTCAAAATTATTCACCGGCAGAGATTTCGAAATTCAAAATTATTCACTGGCAGAGATTTCGAAATTCAAAATTATTCACTGGCAGAGATTTCGAAATTCAAAATTATTCACCGGCAGAGATTTCGAAATTCAAAATTATTCACCGGCAGAGATTTCGAAATTCAAAATTATTCACTGGCAGAGATTTCGAAATTCAAAATTATTCACCGGCAGAGATTTCGAAATTCAAAATTATTCACTGGCAGAGATTTCGAAATTCAAAATTATTCACCGGCAGAGATTTCGAAATTCAAAATTATTCACTGGCAGAGATTTCGAAATTCAAAATTATTCACTGGCAGAGATTTCGAAATTCAAAATTATTCACTGGCAGAGATTTCGAAATTCAAAATTATTCACTGGCAGAGATTTCGAAATTCAAAATTATTCACTGGCAGAGATTTCGAAATTCAAAATTATTCACTGGCAGAGATTTCGAAATTCAAAATTATTCACCGGCAGAGATTTCGAAATTCAAAATTATTCACTGGCAGAGATTTCGAAATTCAAAATTATTCACTGGCAGAGATTTCGAAATTCAAAATTATTCACTGGCAGAGATTTCGAAATTCAAAATTATTCACTGGCAGAGATTTCGAAATTCAAAATTATTCACTGGCAGAGATTTCGAAATTCAAAATTATTCACCGGCAGAGATTTCGAAATTCAAAATTATTCACCGGCAGAGATTTCGAAATTCAAAATTATTCACCGGCAGAGATTTCGAAATTCAAAATTATTCACCGGCAGAGATTTCGAAATTCAAAATTATTCACTGGCAGAGATTTCGAAATTCAAAATTATTCACTGGCAGAGATTTCGAAATTCAAAATTATTCACTGGCAGAGATTTCGAAATTCAAAATTATTCACTGGCAGAGATTTCGAAATTCAAAATTATTCACCGGCAGAGATTTCGAAATTCAAAATTATTCACCGGCAGAGATTTCGAAATTCAAAATTATTCACCGGCAGAGATTTCGAAATTCAAAATTATTCACCGGCAGAGATTTCGAAATTCAAAATTATTCACCGGCAGAGATTTCGAAATTCAAAATTATTCACCGGCAGAGATTTCGAAATTCAAAATTATTCACCGGCAGAGATTTCGAAATTCAAAATTATTCACCGGCAGAGATTTCGAAATTCAAAATTATTCACCGGCAGAGATTTCGAAATTCAAAATTATTCACCGGCAGAGATTTCGAAATTCAAAATTATTCACCGGCAGAGATTTCGAAATTCAAAATGATTCACCGGCAGAGATTTCGAAATTCAAAATTATTCACCGGCAGAGATTTCGAAATTCAAAATTATTCACCGGCAGAGATTTCGAAATTCAAAATTATTCACCGGCAGAGATTTCGAAATTCAAAATTATTCACCGGCAGAGATTTCGAAATTCAAAATTATTCACCGGCAGAGATTTCGAAATTCAAAATTATTCACCGGCAGAGATTTCGAAATTCAAAATTATTCACCGGCAGAGATTTCGAAATTCAAAATTATTCACCGGCAGAGATTTCGAAATTCAAAATTATTCACCGGCAGAGATTTCGAAATTCAAAATTATTCACCGGCAGAGATTTCGAAATTCAAAATTATTCACCGGCAGAGATTTCGAAATTCAAAATTATTCACCGGCAGAGATTTCGAAATTCAAAATTATTCACCGGCAGAGATTTCGAAATTCAAAATTATTCACCGGCAGAGATTTCGAAATTCAAAATTATTCACCGGCAGAGATTTCGAAATTCAAAATTATTCACCGGCAGAGATTTCGAAATTCAAAATTATTCACCGGCAGAGATTTCGAAATTCAAAATTATTCACCGGCAGAGATTTCGAAATTCAAAATTATTCACCGGCAGAGATTTCGAAATTCAAAATTATTCACCGGCAGAGATTTAGAAATTCAAAATCATTCACCGGCAGAGATTTCGAAATTCAAAATTATTCACCGGCAGAGATTTCGAAATTCAAAATTATTCACCGGCAGAGATTTCGAAATTCAAAATTATTCACCGGCAGAGATTCCGAAATTCAAAATTATTCACCGGCAGAGATTTCGAAATTCAAAATTATTCACCGGCAGAGATTTCGAAATTCAAAATTATTCACCGGCAGAGATTTCGAAATTCAAAATTATTCACCGGCAGAGATTTCGAAATTCAAAATTATTCACCGGCAGAGATTTCGAAATTCAAAATTATTCACCGGCAGAGATTTCGAAATTCAAAATTATTCACTGGCAGAGATTCCGAAACTGTCATTCATGTTAAATACTGCAGTTTAAATTCAGGTTCATATATGATTTTCCTAAGATAAAAAAAATATTGCATTACGTAGGTATTCTAATTACGATAATAATGCTGCTGCTACTACTGTTGCAAATAATAATGACCATGATAACGATAGTGATATTAATTGTAGTAATGATAATGATGTTAATGATATTATCATCATCATTATCATTATTATGAATTATAGTAATAATGATAATAATGATAATAATAATAATGATAATAACAAGAACAAAACAACAAGAATTATAATAATAATGGTAATAATAGTAATAACGATAGTAATAATAATGTTGATGATATTGTTAATTTTGATAATAGTAATAATAACGACAATGATACTATTACTACTACTGCTAATGATAGTAATAATAAATATAATAATAATAATAATAACAATAATAATAATATTAATGATAATAATAATAATAATAATAGTAATAATAATAATAACAGTAATAATAATATTTATGATAATGATAATCAACATAATAATGATAGTGATGATAAGAATGATAATAACAGTAATACTACAACTACTACTACTAATGATAATACTGATAATAATTGAATTGCAATTATAGTACCACTAATAATAAGGATGATTATAATCAGAATCATAATAATGAG
>NC_091565.1:42693383-42700883 GCF_042767895.1 Penaeus vannamei
AAGAGCTTAGCAGGAAGGGAGCATGCAATTTATATTCAATAATTGAAACTCTTCTCTTTTGTTGTTGATTGTCCCTTGGTATCTTTCTATCGTCCCTGTTCTTGTGTGTGTCTGTTTGTTCCCTTTTAATCGCTGTCTGTATGTACGTTGGTGAATTTTGTGCGGTTGTGTGCGTGTTGGTGGGTATGTATTATCGGTGTCTACCTTTCTCTCTGTCTGTCTTTCCTTCCTACCTTCCTCTCTGTCTATCCTTTTCTCTGTCTATCTTTACTTCCCACCTTCCTCTCTATCTATCTTTCTCTCTATCTACCCTTCTTTCCTATCTTCCTCTCTCTCTGTGTGTCTTTCTCTCCACCTATCATCCTCCCCATCTAACACAACATAGATCCCCCCTATACATGTTATTACCAACACGTAACACATAACACAGAGGTAAACAAAGCGAGACACACCAACACCGCCCCAGTGACTTCAAGCATTTGCATCATTGGGTGAAGCACGTGTTGGAAATCCGGGGGAGGGAGGAGGGAGGGGGGTAGGTGAAGAAAGAGGAGGGGGGGGAGTGGATAGAAGAGGATTGAGGCGTAGTAGAGGATATGGGGGAGAGGGAGGGTCAGGGAGGTAGGAGGGAGGTGGGGAGGGAGGAGGGAGGGGGAGGTGAAGAAAGAGGAGGGGGGCAGGGGACTGGATAGAAGAGGATTGAGGCATAGTAGAGGATATGGGGGAGGGGGGGTCGGGGAGGGGGTAGGGAGAGAGGCGGGAGGTAGGGGAGGGGGGTGGGAGGGGGTGAAGGGAGGTGAAGAAAGAGGAGGGGGGGGGTGGGAGTGGATAGAAGAGGATTGAGGCGTAGTAGAGGATATGGGGGAGGAGGGGAGGGAGGGAGGTAAGGGGAGAGGGGGTGGAGGGGAGGGGGAGGGGGGGAGGTCAAGGTGTCTCAAGAAGGTACTGGAAATCAATGTAAGAAGCCTGAAGATGCTGGCGACCCTTTGATCTGGAGGAAAAAAGGCAATAAATATATGTCTGAGATTTCTGTTTTCTCCGCTCTGGCTATGGGGTGGGGGTGGGGGGAGGGGGGAGGGGGGGGTGTGGGAGGATGTGTCAAGGGGAAAAAATTCATGAGGGGGAATAGACAGATAGATAAACAGATACACTGACGGATATAAATTGGCAGATATCCGCAGTGGGTAGACAGGTAGATATCCAGTTCTACGTAAATGGACACACACACACACACACGCACATACACACACACACACAGACATGCACACACACACACACACACATACACACACACACAGACATGCACACACACACACACACACACACACACAAACACACACACACACACACACACACACACACACACACACCCACACACTCACACACACACACACACACGCACACAAACACACATACACACTCTCACACACACGCACACACACAGAGACACACACGCTCTCACACACACACAAATATATATTTATATATATATATATATATATATATATATATATATATATATATATATATATATATATATATATATATAATATACGTATATGAGCATGATTTGAGTGAAGATGAGAATGCAATTAACCAGACTGGGAATTTCAATCTATATATTCCTCTTATTTACATTTCCAGACGTCTGTATACCCACTTGTGTGCGTGCGAGTGTGCGTGAGTGTTTGTATTTCATGTGTGTCCATGTGTGCCGGTATCTGCGCACATGCACTGGGATAGAGATACATCACATACGTACATATGTAAGTATACACAGTCATAAGATGGCGCTATATAACAATGGACAGTTGTAGGCAGATAGATACAGCAATATCCAAGCCAAGTAGACACATAATTCACGGACAGTGTGATTCACCATAACATAGTGAGATGGATGGTGAGCGAGAGACGGAAGCAGACACAGGCCATGTAAATATCACTGATTTATAGATTGGATGTTTGATTTCAGTCTGACGCGAGTAGATGGCCGGCCGGTGACCCCAAAACTCTATCTATTCGTACATTCATACTGACGGACATGCATAAATACGGACATACATTAATTCATACATAGATATATATAAATTAACAAATATATATACATGTATATATGCATCTCTCTCTCTTTCTCTCTCTCTGTCTCTGTCTCTGTCTCTGTCTCTGTCTCTGTCTCTGTCTCTGTCTCTGTCTCTGTGTCTCTCTCTCTCTCTCTCTCTCTGTCTCTCTCTCTCTATATATATATATATATATATATATATATATATATATATATATATGTATGTGTGTGTAGGTGTGTTTGTGTGTTTAAGTGTGTGTGTGTAGGTGTGTGTGTTTGCGTGCATGCGTGTGCGCGTGTGCGTGTGCGTGCATGCGCGTGCGTGTGTGTGTGTATAAATGATCAAAAAGAGGAAAAAAAATCCTGACTTTACTGCCGACGGAGTGATAACAAGCCTAATGAGGTATTTCCACCGCTTAATTAGCCGGCAATGGACACGTGAGCCATTATAGAGCTCGAATCAGGTCGGAGATAACAGAAGTTGCAGAAAGAGAGAGAAATGGATGAGAAAAAGGGGGAGAAAAGTGGCGATTAGAGAAATAATAATAAAAAAAACGTATCCGTCGGATATCGGATATCGGCCTATCCATCTCCTTTTCTGCGGTCGTAGAAAAGGAGATAGATAAACCGATAAGAATTAAAAGACAAGGCAAAATGGATGGATAGATTAAAGGAATGAAAGATATATAGTTATGTAGACCTATAGGCAGATCGTTACGAGATAGGTAGTTACATAAACATACAGATAGATAAATAGATACGATAGATAGTTCTATAGATAGAAAGATATTCATATCCTAATCTGCTAATCAACCTCACCAAAGCATAATATCGCCAGAATATTTAATTCACATTGTCCTCCTGGCTGTGTTTATATCCATCGCTCTTTCAGTTTGCGTCTCCCTTTCCCCTCTCATTCGTTAAATCCAATTTACCATTTATACATTAATCAGGATTAACGATCTATGGCAATACCTTGAATCTCTGTCCGTTTCCCATTTTTCTTCATTTCCCGTTTTCTGTCTATAAACCGCCTTCCTCGTTTTCTGTTTTCGCTTTTCGGTCAGGGGGTCTATTTCATTATGCTATGTATATTTATTTTTGTTTGTCTCTCTTCTTTCCCCCTTTTCTCTCCCGTCCCTCCCCCATATCGTTCTCTATCTTTCTATCTTTATCTTCTGTTATTTCCTTCTTCACTATCCCCATCCTATTTCTTTTCTCCCTTCTTCACTTCTTATCTCTCTTTCTCTTCCTCTTCCCTTTATCCTTTTCGCACTCTCTCTCTCTTTTTTTCTCTCTCTCTCTCTGTCTACCTATCTCAGTCTTCCTCTTTCATCCTCTACGTCCCTCCCTATTTCTTCTCCATCTTCCTAACCCTATTTTCTCTTCTCCACTCTTCTCTCCCTTTTTCTTTCTATCTCCTCCTCCCCCCTTTCTCTATTTATCTATGTATCTATGTTTATTTCCCCCTCCCTCCCTCCTCTTCTCTCTCTCTCTCTCTCCCTCCTCTCCTCCTCCTCCCTCCCTCCCTCCCTCCCTCCCTCCCTCCCTCCCTCCCTCCCTCCCTCCCTCCCTCCCTCCATCTCTCTCTCTCTCTTTCTCTCCCTTCCCTCCCTCTGCCTGTCTTCCTCCCTTCCCTCCAACGCAATATGGCCGAGTATCAGTCAACCGCAAGCAGTTTCTCTTGATTCATTAAATTACCGTGATAAACAAGTCGGTAAGAGAAGGATGAGGGGATGAGGGGAGGAGGGGAGGAGGGTAGGAGGGGACGGGGCAAGGGGCCAGGGGGAGAGGGGAGGAGGGGGAGGGGGTTAGGGGTCGGGGAGGGAGGGGAGAGGGGGAGGGGGCTAGGGGTCAGGGGGAGAGGGGAGGGGTTAAGGGCCAGTGGGTAGGGGGGAGGGGAGACAGGCAGTGGGGTAAGGGCTAGGGTGATAAAGGGGAGGAGAGGGGAAGGGAAGAGGGTGCTATAGAAAGGGGAGAGGGTAGGGGAGGGTATTGGGGTGCTATGGAGAGGGGGAGGGGGAGGTTTATACGAGGCTTGGGTGGGTATTAAGGGACATTTTGGGTTCCTTTAGGGGAAAGAACAGAGTGCTACGGGGAAAAGAAGGCTAGGGATAGAGGATAAGGAAAATTTCTAGGGAAGAAAATATCTTTTCAGGGATATTTTACTGTACGTGGTATTAGGTGTTTTATAAAAAAAAAATTGTATCAGTAAAAAGAAATGATACGGCTATTACTGGCGTGATACACAGACACATCCTTATCCAGACACATTATATCTATTGGGGAGAATATAATGCTTTATGACCTTTGGTTTTGTTCACTCACTTCTTAAGCCTTGAGAATACACTCATATTTACTTATAATAACTTATATTCACTTATACTCAGTCGTATCTTCTTATTCTTCTCTGATAGATATTTGAATAAATATCCATCAGCTGATAAGTAAAAAATATCAGTTTATCTATCTAATTATCCATGCATCTGATTATCTGTCTATCTACCAGTCAATCAATGTCTATTTAGCTGTCTATCGACCTATCTATATTATAAAAGTAAGACAAAAATACTATTAAGAATAAACAATAATTAGAAACAAGGAAGAAAAAAGAAGGAAAAAAGGAATGAATGAAAGAAGAAACGAGAGAAAGAAAGAAAGAAGAAAGAAGGAAAGAGTGAAAGAAGGAAATAAAGAAATAGGAATGAAGGAAGAAAAAAAGGAATAAAAGAGGAAAAGAAGGAGAGAAGGAAGGAAGGGGAGAAGGAAAGAACGAAGGAAAGAATGAATGGAAGAAGTAAGGAAGATGAAAATGACTAAATGAAGGAAAGAAATAACGAATGATTGAAAGAAACAATATAAAAAATGGAAGAAACGAAGGAAAGAAAGAATGAAAGGATGGAGAAAAAGAACAAAGAAAAAAAAAAGAAGGAAGGAATGAGGGAAGAAAGGGAGGAGAGTAAAAATGAAAGGATGAAAGAACGAAGAAACGAATGAAAGGAAGAAGGAAGGAAAGAAGAAAAGGAAGAAAAGACGGAAGAAAAGAAGGAAGGACGGAAGGAAAGAATGAATGAAGGAAGGAAGAAAGAAAAGAAGGAAGGAAGAAAAGAATGAATGAATGAAGGAAAGAATGAATGAATGAAGGAACTAAGAAAGAAAGGAAGGAAGAAAAGAAATAATGAATGAAGGAAAGAACGAACGAATGAAGAAAGAAAGAAATGAATGAAGGAAGAGAGAGGGAGAAGAGAAAGAAAAGAATGAATGAATGAAGGAAAGAATGAATGAATGAAGGAAGGAAGAAAGAAAAGAAGGAAGAAATGAAGGAAGAAACGAATGAATGAATGAAGGAAAGAAAGAACGAACGAACAAATGAAGGAAGAAAGAAAAGAAGGAAGAAAGGAAGGAAGAAGAGAAGGAAGAAAAGAAATAATGAATGAAGGAAAGAACGAACGAATGAAGGAAGGAAGGAAGAAAGAAAAGAAGGAAGAAAAGGAAGGAAGAAAAGAATGAATGAATGAAGTAAAGAACGAACGAATGAACGAATGAAGAAATAAATAAATAAATGAAGGAAGAGAGAGAGGGAGAAGAGAAAGAAAAGAAATAATGAATGAAGTAAAGAACGAACGAATGAACGAATGAAGAAAGGAAGAAATGAATGAAGGAAGAGAGTGAGGGAGAAGAGAAAGAAAAGAATGAATGAATGAAGGAAAGAACGAACAAATGAACGAATGAAGGAAGAAAGAAATAAACAAAGGAAGAGAGAGAGGGAGAAGAGAGAGCACCGTTGAGCAAGGGCGACCATACCTTATGAGACCAGGGAGGTCGTAACTAGTCCGGGGAATTTCCATTTTATGTGAATATGGTACAAGTTAGATTGATACGGGACATAAGACTAAGAAGTCGATAGTGTAAACGGGAGAGAATTTTTTTTTATATATGTGTTTTAAGTGATTTTTCATTTCTTTGGTTACTTTTTATTTTTTTTTTATTTTTCGTTGGGTACTTTGTGGTGTATTTTAAGTGATTTTTTATTTTTATTTTTCGTTGGGTACTTTGTGGTGTATTTTAAGTGATTTTTTTTTATTTTTTTTTTCGTTGAGTACTTTGTGGTGTATTTTAAGTGATTTTTATTTTTATTTTTCGTTGAGTACTTTGTGGTGTATTTTAAGTGATTTTTATTTTTATTTTTCGTTGAGTACTTTGTGGTGTATTTTAAGTGATTTTTATTTTTATTTTTTCGTTGGGTACTTTGTGAGTATGCTTTATTGTTGTTTATGATAATTGTTATGTATATCATTTTCATTATCATTATCATTGTTATCATTATTGTTATAATCATAATTGTTATTTTCATTGTTATCATTATTATTGTTGTTGTTATCATTATTATTTTTACTATCATTTAATTATTATTATCATTATGATTATCATTATCATTATTGTTATTATTATCATTGTTATCATTATAATTTTTGTTATCATTGTTATTATTATTATTATTATTATTATTATTATTATTATCATTATCATCAATATTGCTATTATTATCATTATTATTATTATTATTATTATTATTATTATTATTATCATTATTATTATTATTACAATTGTTATTATCATTATCATCCTTATTATTATTGTTATTATTATTATTATTATTATTATCATCATTGTAATTATTATCATTGATATTATTATCATCATTATCATTATTATCTAATTATCATCACTTATTCTTTATCTATGTTTTCCGTTAGATGAAGTTCTGATGTTTTCCATAGATGAATGATAGACATCTGGGGATATAGATTGATAGATAGATAGTTAGATATGTACTGAATGATAGATAGATAACTAGTTGGATATATAGATAGCTGGATATATTGACAGGTAAATAGATAGATAGAGAGTAGGTACTAGACTGAGAGACAGATAAATAGATAATATAAATAGATAAATATACAGATATTGAGAGAGAGCAGGAGAAAGAAATAAGTAGACAGAAGTAGACAAAAATCTTTAAAAAAAATGAACAGCTATAAAACCCCCATTAAGAATAATCTTTCTCCCATTAAGAAAATTCTCTCTATCACCCTTTGATAAACCGACAAAATAGCAAAAAACGTGATAAATGAACAGACGAGAGGGAGAACTAACGCACCAAAAGAGAAAGTTCTAATAGGTATATAGATAATTAGATAAATGCAGAAATAGATAGACAAATAGTTAGATAAAAGAAAACAAACATACCTAAAAAAGGGAGTATCTAAAAGCCCCATCCACCCCCACCCCCCCCAAAAAAAAAAAATCAATCTCTTTTCATAAACTCTTTGATAAACAGATAAAGAAGAGGAGGAAGAAGAAGGAAAGGAAGAAGAAGAAGAGGAAGAAGAAGAAGAAGAGGAAGAAGAAGAAGAAGAAGGAAAAGAAGAAGAAGAAGA
>NC_091565.1:42705883-42708383 GCF_042767895.1 Penaeus vannamei
CGTCTCGCGCTCGCTACCTTGGTAATGAGAAGAAAAAAGGAAGAAAGAAAGTTAAAAACAAAAGACAGAGGAGAAATTTTGAGAGAAGAAGGGAGGAAATGATGTAGGATTAGATAAGAAGGTAAATACTAAGAAAGAAAAGGAAAAGAGGAAGAAAATAGATAAAGACAAGGCAGAGGAGGATGGAGGAGATTGAGGAAGAGGAGGAAATATGATGATAATAATGGTAGGGAAATTGCTGATAAAGAAATAATAACGATGATGACAATAATAATGATAATAATAATGATAAAAATATAAGTAACAATAATGATAATGATATCATTATTAATACCAACAATAACAATGATAGTAATAACAATGATGATAATAATGAAATATAACGACAAAAAGGATAATGATAATAATAATGATAATAGCAATGATGAAAATGGTGATAATAATAGACATAGTAATAATATTTAATAATAATATTAATGATAATAGAAATAAAAATGATAATAAGATAATAATAATATCAATGATAGTGCTGATAGTAATAAAGATACTGCGACTAGTTCTTCTGATAATTATGATAATGACGATGATAATAATGATAATAAAAAAGTATCAATAATGATAATACTGCTATTAATGATGAGAAGAGGAGGAAGAAAATAAGCAAGAAGAAGAAGGAAAATAGAAATAAAAAGGCAAGATTATGAGAAGAAAAAGACGAAGAAAAATGAAGAATAGAAGGAGGAAAAAGAAGAAGAAGAAACAAAGAGGATAAGAAAAGTCGGAAAAAGAAAAGCAAAATGAACACAAGATAAAGAAAGGAAAAAAAGAAGAAGAAAAAATATAATAAAGTGGGAGAAATTACACACATAGAATGGCAACAGAAAGGAACAAAAGAAGACGAAGAGAAATATCAGAGATTGTAAGAAAAAGAAAAGAAGGTAAAAAGTTGTGATAAGGAAAAGTTTGAGCAACAGAAAACGAAGACGGGAAGGAGAGAGAGAGAGAGAGAGAGAGAGAGAGAGAGAGAGAGAGAGAGAGAGAGAGAGAGAGAGAGAGAGAGAGAGAGAGAGAGAGAGAGAGAAGAGAGAGAGAGAGAGAGAGAGAGAGAGAGAGAGAGAGAGAGAGAGAGAGAGAGAGAGAGAGAGAGAGAGAGAGAGAGAGAGAGAGAACGAGAGAGAGAGAGAGAGCGAGAGAGAGAGAGAGAGAGAGAGAGAGAGAGAGAGAGAGAGAGAGAGAGAGAGAGAGAGAGAGAGAGAGAGAGAGAGGGGAAGAGAAAGAGAGAGAGAGAGATAATAAAATCGCAAAACAAAGTAAAAGTAAGATGAAAGAAGAAAAAGAAGACATAGAGGAAAAAGAAAATAAAGATACGTTGATAATGAAAATAAATAAAACATCAGGAAGAAAAAGCTTCGAAAATAAAACCAAAGATAAAGAAAAAATGAAGAACACGAAAATCAGAGAAGGATAGATGATTTTTTTTTTTTTTTTTTTTTACATCATTCATTCATATCTTTCATTTGTGGTAAAAAATGGCCCCCATTAGCAAATTAACGGCGTCAGAGCAAAGCTAATCTCACTCTTCAAACACTTTCTCGTATGTGTGTGTGCGTATCTATGTGTACGCTTATCTGTGTAAGTGTGTGCGTTCTTTATGCTGGCAGTTCTCATAAGCAAACATGAGATTAAGGTAATTCTTCTTCTAAATTCCCCTGTTTTCTGCTTACGATTTTGATTGCCTTATTGCTGTCTACGTTTTGTTTTATTATTTTTGTTTTTTTTAATTTTTTATGTTTGTTTTATTTTGTTATGTGAATTGATATTTTTGTTCTCGAATTATGGTCATTATGTAGGGATTGAATAAGGGTTTTTACTTTATTGTTGTTCTATTATAATTTTTGTAACAGTTGATTTTTTGTTGTTGTTTCATATTAATTGCGCAAGGGTTAGGTAAGAGTTATGATTTTACAACTGTATCATTTTTATTACTTTTATCTTATATTCTATACGTAGGAATTGGTGGTATTTGGTTCGGAAGAACAAATGGTTTTTGTTCCAATACCGTGATTGAAAAATTCAGTTCCGTGGTCTTTAAATGTCAAGCACAGTCTTCTTAATTGAAATCGCGATGAAAAGTAATGTTATTGTACTGTTATTTTTTTCGGTTCTTTCTCTCTCTTTTAGTCTCTCTCTCTCTCTCTCGCTCGTTCTCTGTCTCTGTCTCTTTCTCTCTCTCTCTCTCTCTCTCTCGCTCGTTCTCTGTCTCTGTCTCTTTCTCTCTCTCTCTCTCTCTCTCTCTCTCTCTCTCTCTTATTTTTTCGGTCCTTTTTTTCTCTCTTTTAGTCTCTCTCTCTCTCTCTCGCTCGTTCTCTGTCTCTGTCTCTTCTCTCTCTCTCTCTCTCTCTCTCGCTCGTTCTCTGTCTATGTCTCTTTCTCTCTCTCTCGCTCTCTCTTTCTTTCTCTCTCTCTTTCAGTCTTGCTCATTCACTCTCTCTCTTTCAGT
>NC_091565.1:42713383-42718383 GCF_042767895.1 Penaeus vannamei
CAATATGACAGTTACAAACAGCAGGAGTCAGGGAGAACATAGAGACGTATATAAAAAAAACACATACCTATACACCTTTACAGACATACGAATCTATTTCATGCAAAGACATGCAACAACAGAAGATGTGAGAGCATGACCTTGTGATGAAGTGTGTGGCTGCTTGACGAAAACTGAGTCATGCATAAACCATTGCGAGGCAAGTCTGAGTGCATGACTTAAAGACCGATATGACAGCATGAATTTGACGCATCTGCCTGACTCCGGAGAGAAACGGGCTATCAGGAAGTTTTTTTTTTCTCTATCTATCTGCGACGAAGATGAATTTCGTGTAACTTTTCGTCCCTCATTTATGATTATCAAAGAAAAGGGATGGAGAGAAGGAAGGATTGGGATTTGGAATATGTGAAAGGCGATAAAACACAACTGAAAGAGAGAAAATAAAAAGGAGAAGAAAAGTAAGGATTGGTATTTGGGAAAAGTGAAACGCGATAAAACACAACCAAAAAGAAAGAAGATAAAGAAGATATGAAGAGAAGGAAGGACTGACATTCAGAAAAAAAAAGAAATGCGATAAAGCACAACCAAAAAGAGAGAAAATAAAGATATAAAGAGAAGTAAGAATAAACCCGAAAAAATAAAGAAACGGGATAGAACCCCTCCCCCCACGACCAAAATAATAATAAAAAAAGAAAAGTTAAAGAAAGAAATGAAGAAAGAGCAATGAAACTAATGAAAAACTTGGGAGAAATGACCCCAGGGCTCTCAGGTCGGTTATGGAACTCGAACTTCGTGAATTCTGGATCCAAAATAGGATTTTTTTTTTTTTATGGTGAAGCTTCGTTTGCAGTTTAAGTAATATTATTGAGGGATTTTCTTGCTGAAGGCTCAGGAAATGGGAGAATTATTAGGAATGAGGAGAAAATAGATAAAGGGATGAACCAAGAGAGGAATGATAAACTATGGATGGATAAAGAGTGTGAGCGAGATTTAAGAGGAAGAGAATGACGGAATGACAAAAACAAACAAACAAGATATGAAAAAGATGACAAAAAAAAAGATGTCAGTTATCCTACGAAGCGAAGACTTTTGAAAAAAGGCAACAAATATAATGAAAAGGGAGAATCAAAATCAAACTTAACAGAAAAAAATACTATACGAATGAAATATAAGAAATATGACAAAAGTAATAAAAAACACAGTATAGATTAAGGAACGCAAAGAAAACCTACGATAGAGGTTAGAGAACAAAACGAAACCCAACGAAAGAGATTAGAGAACACAACGAAACCCAACGAAAGAGATTAGAGAACACAACGAAACCCAACGAAAGAGATTAGAGAACACAACGAAACCCAACGAAAGAGATTAGAGAACACAACGAAACCCAACGAAAGAGATTAGAGAACACAACGAAACCCAACGAAAGAGATTAGAGAACACAACGAAACCCAACGAAAGAGATTAGAGAACACAACGAAACCCAACGAAAGAGATTAGAGAACACAACGAAACCCAACGAAAGAGATTAGAGAACACAACGAAACCCAACGAAAGAGATTAGAGAACACAACGAAACCCAACGAAAGAGATTAGAGAACACAACGAAACCCAACGAAAGAGATTAGAGAACACAACGAAACCCAACGAAAGAGATTAGAGAACACAACGAAACCCAACGAAAGAGATTAGAGAACACAACGAAACCCAACGAAAGAGATTAGAGAACACAACGAAACCCAACGAAAGAGATTAGAGAACATAACGAAACCCAACGAAAGAGATTAGAGAACATGTCAAAAACCAACGAAAGAGATTAGGAAACATACCAAAAACCTACGATAGAGGTTAGAGAACACAACGAAACCTTACGAAAGAGATTAGAAAACATACTAAAAACCTACGATAGATATTAAATAACCTGTCGAAAACCTACGAAAGAGATAAGAGAACACAACGAAACCTTACGATAGAGATTAGAAAACACCAAAAACCTACGAAAGAAATTAAATAACCTGTCAAAAACCTTACGAAATAGATTAGAAAACATACCAAAAACCTACGATAGAGATTAGACAACACAACGAAACCTTACGAATAAGAGATAAGAGAACATGTCAAAAACCTTTTCTCTCTCTTGTTCTTGACTCCCTATAACGAGACAGCAGACCACCCTGGATAATGCAACACGCCATGTGCACTATCACTAAATGAAAGCATGCTATCACCCCCCCCCCCCTTTATACTCCATCGGCCCCACGAAATATGGGAGGCAGAGAGAAAGTCAGAAGTGTGACAGAAAGGGAGATAAAGGAGAGAATGATAAAGAGATGGAGATAGAGAGAAAGTAAGAAGCGTGCGAGAAGGGGAGATAAATGAGAGAATAATAATAATAAAAAATGGAGGCAGAGAGAAAGGGAGATAAATGGATAAATGAGAGAATGGTAAAAAATGGAGATAGAGAGAAAGTCAGAATCGTGCGAGAAAGGGAGATAAATGGATAAATGAGAGAATGGTAAAAAATGGAGATAGAGAGAAAGTCAGAATCGTGCGAGAAAGGGGAGATAAATGGATAAATGAGAGAATAATAAAAAATGGAGACAGAGAAAGTCAGAAGTGTGACAGAAAGGGAGATGTATGAGAGAATGATAAAAAAATTGAGACAGAGAAAGTCAGAAGCGTGCGAGAAAGGGAGATAAAGGAGAGATTAATAATGATAAAGAGGTGGAGACAGAGAGAAAGCCAGAAGCGTGTGAGAAAGGGAGATAAAGGAGAGAATAATAATAATAAAAAATGGAGACAGAGAAAGTCAGAAGCGTGCGAGAAAGGGAGATAAATGAGAGAATGATAAAAAATGGAGACAGAGAAAGTCAGAAGCGTGTGAGAAAGGGAGATAAAGGAGAGAATAATAATAATAAAAAATGGAGACAGAGAGAAAAACAGAATCGTGCGAGAAAGGGAAATAAATTCGAGAATAATAAAAAAAAGGAGACACAGAGAAAATCAAAATCGTGCGAGAAAGGAAGATAAAGGAGAGAATGATAAAAAAATAAAGGAGAGGTACAGAGAGAAAGAAAAGAAAATGCCTTTGGAAAGACCTGGAGGCATTTCAGCGTGAAGGATATGTGAGAGAGAAAGAGGAAGGGACTGGTAAAGGAATTTAAGAAAGGGGAGAAAGAGAGAGCGGTGAATAAAGATGGAAAGATTGAGTTAGGAGACGGAAGTGGTAGATACAAATCAAGGGAATAGGAGAAAGGGGAATAAGAAATATAAACAGGGATAACTATTGCAAAGCGAGGTAGATAAGGAAGGAGAGAGAAAGGGAAAGATGAAGTATATGAAGCAAGCACAATATGTTATGCATGGCGGTACTACCGACCCTGTGCAACAGTGCATGACCTTATGCAATACAACCACCTACACGTCTTTCAAATAGCGTGATTCCCTAATGCAATATATATATATATATATATATATATATATATATATATATATATATATATATATATATATATATATATATATATATATATATATATATATATATATATATATATATATATATATATATATATATATATATATATATATATATATATATATATATGCACACACATTATCTCTCTAAAAAGAAAAACGGAAAATAATGTATCATTCATGATTGCTATGATAGAACTATATCGCTTATAAAACTACAATAATAAAAAAGCCAAAATGCAACACCAACACTATATTTCGACAAGGATCCATGACCAAAGCGACGTTTCCCCTCAGGTGAAGGGGAACGTGTTGAGGGGAGTGTGGGAGGGGGGCAGGAGGGGGTGGAGGGGGTGTATGAGACCTTCCCCTCCCCCTCCCCCCCACCTCCCCTTTCTCTTTTTTGTTGTGATAAGATTAGTGCTTTGGGAATGATTGCCGGGGGAGTGAGGGGTGATAAGTGGAAAAGCTATATTTGCAAAAAGGAAAAGAACGAAAGAAAGAAAAAAAATGGTGGGAGGGGTGGTAGGGTTGGGGGGAGTGGGGGGAAGGGGGAGGGAGAAGGAGGTGGGAGGGAGAGTGGAGGGAAGTGGAGAATAGGAATAGGGAGGGAAGTACGGTGGGGAGTTGGGAATGAAAAGAAGTGGGGTGGGGAAGGGTGGGGAATGGGGAAGTGAGGAGAGAAGGGAGGAGAGAAGTTAGTTAGGGACGGGAGCAGGGGGGGGGGGAGGGATGGGGAGAGTGAGCAGGGAGTAGAGAGAGAGGGGGATTGGAGGGAAAGGGGGAGGGAGAGTGGATGGAAGGGGAGTAGAGGGGAATAGAGGTAGGGGGGAGTAGGAAAAGGAGAGAAATGGTGGAGGTAAAAGGTGGAGAGAGTTAATTGGTTGCATACGTGCCACTGGGAATGGGTGTGGAAGGTCTTTTTCGTAAAAGAGGGGAATGAAAGAGGGAGGGAGTGAAGGGTGGAAGGGAAAGGGTGTAGAGCGGTGCGAAGAGGGTGTAACGAGGGAGGGGGGGGCGAGGGGGAGGGGGGAGGTGTAGTTCGTAGAGATAGTTCCTTATCAAAGATCGTATCTTGATGTTATCTTTATGACACATCAAGTCCAGGATAAAAAAGGGAAACAAATCTAGCAGAAAAGAAAAAAAGTGATTATTTTTTTTTACCTTTACCAAAAAAAAAAAAAAAAAAAAAAAAAAGACGTGGAAGTGAGTGTGTGTAAAAAAAAAAAAAAAAAAAAATGAAAACGAAAAAAAAAGAAAAAAAGAAGAAGGTGCGAAAATTGGTTGCCTTTGAAACTTCTAAATTATATATATTATTCTTTTCTGTCACTCTCTCAGGCGAAGATGTTAATAATGTTGGAAATTTAACCTGTGACTGGTGCCTGTTGCGTAAGGCGCAGGAGGAGGAGGAGGAGCCGTGAATTCGGTGATGCGTCTCCGTGTGGTTGCCGAGGTCACACTCCTCCTCCGCCAGCTCTTGCCAGCTCACCTCGTCCTCGGAGGGCGTCTGTGGCGAGAACGTT
>NC_091565.1:42733383-42738383 GCF_042767895.1 Penaeus vannamei
GAGGACAGGTGAGGCTGATCTACCTAGGAGGAGAGGCTGCTTGGGATGCTCTCTTTCCTTCTCTCTGTCTGTCTCTATCTGTCTCTATCTCTCTCTCCCTTCCTCTCTATCTCTCTCTCTTTCTTTCTCTCTCTCTCTCTCTCTTTCTCTTATTCTCTCTCTCTTTCTTCCTCTCTCTCTCTCTCCCTCCCTCCGTCTTTCCATTTACTATTTTCTTGTTCATTTCCTATCTATGCTATTGTTTGTTTTGTATTTTTCTGTCGACGAATCTCTCTCTCTCTCCCTCACTAAATTTCTCTTTGTCTGTTTGTCTCTACTGGGTCTACCTCTCGGTCGTTATGTCTGCCAATCTCTTTTTCTTCCTCTATTCTTGTTTCATTTCGGTCTGTTTCCATTTCCGTGTTCTTTTTTCTCTGTGTCTCCTAGTTCCTCTTTCTTTCTCTGCCTTTATTGCCCTGACATATTTTTACCCCTTTTTACTTGCACTTCCCTTTCCCATATCTCCTTATTCCCTTTTTTATCTCCCTTTCTCCCCTTTACTATATCAAAATAATAATCGTAGTAACAAATATGATGCTTTAAGATCACTGAAAAAGTACACGACATAACATAACTGCTGCATTACGTGAAACAACAACCAAACAAATGATTTTACGTAATTCTGTCACCCACGCCCATATCCCTCACTGCTCCCCTCATATCTCTGTGCCTACACCCCCACAGACACACGTACATGAATAAACACACACACGCAGACCTATCCCCTTACACAGCCACCCCTCACCTATACACACACTCAAACACACACACACAGACCTATTCCCCTACACAGCCACCCCTCACCTACACACACAGACCTATCCCCCTACACAGACACCCCTCACCTACACACACACTCAAACACACACACACAGACCTATCCCCTTACACAGACACCCCTCACCTACACACACACTCAAACACACACACACAGACCTATCCCCCTACACAGACACCCCTCACCTATACACGTACTCAAACACACACACAGAGCCTCCCCCTCACACACACACGACAATAGGGACTTCGAAAAGTTCATTTAGCAATATGGTGATGCAAGAGCACTAACCAGGAGGTGTCGCCTGCCCCGCGTCAACAGGGACCATCAGAGAATAGTCAATAACGGACAGATGCTGTGTGCTCTCTGCCGTTACCCTCGCGAATGCTCCCTTACTCCTTACTCTATTACTCTGGTATCTCCGATCTCGCATTTGAATTTCCCATATCTATTTCCGATAACTGTTGCTGCTCTGGTTACGGGTAGATCGTCCGTAGGGAGGTGTGCTTGCAGTTCCCTTTGACAGACTGTTGGGATTTAAAGTTGTGTTTACTTTTGGGATTTAAAGTTGTTGTGCTTACTTCAGATGAATATTGCTGTTTTGGTTGCGTATAAACAGATCGTAGAAATGTACGTTTTCCTGCACGAGTTGTTGGTATTTGTCGTTCTTGGTCTGAATCTGCTTGATTTATATCCGCGGAAACCGAGAGATATTTCTGCTTTGGTGATTTTAGTCCGTGAGGAAGAATCCGTCGGTTCATCTGCATAGACAGCTTGTTGCTTCCTGAATCTCGTGTATTCATTTCCGATAACTAGGAAGATAATTTGGTTCACGAATTAACATACATCGCTTGTTTGTGTATTTTTCTTTCGACAAATCATTTGCATCTGCGTTTGGGATCTGGATTTCCTGTAATTATTTCCCAAAACTGTTGAACAAGAATATACAGTTTCTTGGCCGCGGATAAACAGTTCTTGGGTTGTTTGCCGTTCGTTTCGACAAGTTATTAGATGTCTGAGATTTTCATTTAAATTTCCTCTATTTCGTTCTTGTTGCTTTGTTTATTTGTTTATTCGTGTAAGTTTTTTTCTCTGGCAATTTGCTGTAGTTATTTTGGGTATTTTTGAACAGCCATTATTATCATTATCACTATTGTTATTATTACTAGTATTGTCATTATCATTATTATTGTTATTACCATTATCATTGTTATTATCATTATTCGATAATTATCCTACTAAAAATAGGATAAAAAGTCAGTGCAGGCTAAAACACACACACCCACACACACACACACACACACACACACACACACACACACACACAGACACACACACAAGACGAAGATAGAAAATCAGCAGCTATTTACACAGTAAAGACATATCAGCTGATATCTTAAACTGACCAAGAGCTGTGAAAGTCATAATCTCTGAAGGTAAACTTTTCCAAAGCCTAAAAATAGCAGTAAACAAGCATCTAGAAAATGAGGATCACGAGAGAGGTAGACGATCGATAGATGATATTAATCTATTTCTATTCAGAATGATGTGTGGGGCACCGAAAAAAGGATCGTATGCCATGTCAGTTTGGAGGAAGGATATGAATGGTTAGAGGAATATACGATATACGTAAATATTTAGATAAACATTGTTGGATATGCAAATTAAACATGAATATATAGATAGGTGGGTTTTTAAACAGATACGTAAATAAATGAATATCTAAATTAAAATATACTTTAAAACTGAAAAAACAACCAATATATGAACTGCTTAGTGAATGAATTAGTAAATAACAAGCTGTTGAATTAATAAATCAAGTGATAAACAAATAAGTAAACGTTTTAATGGATAAATGAATAAATGACAAAGTTAATGAATCACTATAAATATAATAAATATGAATACAATCATCCAAAAAAATATTCAAATCAAATACTTTACAAATAAAGAAAATAATGAAGAGAGAGACAATGAAAAGAACAAGGAGAAAAAAAACAGGAAGAAAAAGAAAAACACACAAAGAAGAGTAAAAAAACAAAAGGAAGAAAATAAAGAAATAAGAAAATAAAAAAAGTTAGTCAAGTGTTCGCGTCTGTCTTCCGGCCTCGACCCGCTGCCTGCCAGAGCCATATGGTAAACGCCAAAGATAAACAAAGTGTAAGTATGTAGCGTTGGCTTCGGCCCAAATCTACAGCAGCTCCTCCCTGGGCTGTGTCTTATCAGATAGTTAAGATGCCTGGCTTTCCGAGAACTGGTTGGGCGTGCGATCTACATCGTATCTAGCCTCGACCTCTGTCAGTGTTGCTTTTAGATCTTTTTGTCGCTTTTCCCTCTCCTTCTGTCTTTCAGTTAATTTGTCTGTCTGTCGATCGATCTGTCTCCCTATCTAGCTCTCCCTCTCTCTTCCTGTGTTTTTCTCTCTCTCAATATCTATCCATCTATCTTTCTATCTATCTCCATCTCTCTATCTATCTATATATCAAACTATCTCTTTCACTCCCCCCTCCCCCCTTCTCTCTCTCTCTCTCTCTCTCTCTCTCTCTCTCTCCTTTCTACTTTAGTGATAAGTTTCTCATGATTCCCAATCCTTTCTGTCACGACCTTCTCACCTAGTTATCATGAATCGAACACACCTTGAAATCCACTCTAAAAAATCTTAACCTCTCTTTCTATCTGTCTATCTCCTTCTTGTCTTCCCTCCCTCCCTCCCTCCCCCCCTCTCTCTCTCCCTCCCTCCCTCACTCACTCTCTCTTTCTCTCTCCTTCCCTCACTCACTCACTCACTCACTCTCTCTCTGCTTCTCTCCCTATCTCTATCTCTCTCTCTCTCTCTCTCTCTCTCTCTTTCTTTCTCTCTCATATCCACCCTTGTTCCCACCTTAAGAACCACTCCAGAAAAAAAAATCTTATCCGCTACTCGGGGATATTCCTTATCAGTCAAGGGGGGGGGGGGAGGTTGAAGAAAGTGGATGAAGATGTCGTCGATCTTATCATCCTTCAGAAGTGACTTGGATCATTCACCAGATATAAGCTTTGATAAGTGTGATGGAGCAGATGGCTTTGATATGAAAGTAGAGTGCATTTTCAGTTGTTTTTTTTTTTAGATTTTATTTTCTTATGTATCTATGTACTGATGAGATATGGTTATGGTATGGAAAAGTGTATTGTGTATTTAGCTTTGGAAATTTTATTCTTTTTATATCTATTTACTGATGGAGATATGGATAATATAAAACATAGTGTATTTTCAGCTTTGGTTATTATTTTTTTCTGATTTAATTACTGATGGAGAAATGGCTATAATGGGAAGGAATATATCGCATTTTCAGCTTTGGTAATTCTATTTTTCTACATGTTTATTTACTGATTTATTTACCACCATTAATCTAAAGAGGTCATGTTAACGTAAAGAAGAATTCTGTATTAGATTCTCAGCTGTAAAAGTTTTATTCCTAAGTATTCCTCCATTTGTTTACGTTTCATATATTCAGAAATATTACGGAAAAGAATGAAAATTAGTTCTATATTTCAATACGAAGACGAGAGAAACAGACCGCAAGAATAACAAAATTCCGTAACAAATAAGAACAACATTTATCTAAAAAAAAAAAAAAAGATTACACACTGTTCTCCATTCTCTTTGTTTCTTGTTAATTTTCTTAATTTCCTGGAAAGTTTTGTCGTTCGGGCAATTAAGTTCCATCATTTATAAAATCCAGCTGTGACTTCCTTTTCACTTTCTGTTGCATTTACTGTTAATGAGCTGTCGCTTCCAGCTGAAAGTGAGATGGAAGGTTAAGGAAGGGGGAGGAGAAGAGGGGTGGAGAGTGTGGGGGGGGGGTGAATAAAGATAGATAGATTGATAGATAGACTTATTCATACGTATATGGAACTCTCTCTCTCTATATATCTATCTCTATCACTTTCTCTCCCTCTCCCTCTCTCTCTCTCTCTCTCTCTCCCTCTCTCTCTCTCTCTCTCTCTCTCTCTCTCTCTCTCTCTCTCTCTCTCTCTCTCTCTCTCATCTGCGAAATTTCCTAACGCTATTTTCTTTGCTTAATTCTATAATTCTTCCTCTAAGGTAAACATTCTAAGCGTGACTTTATACAGACGCCTCTAAAAGCCTAACATTTCTGGGACTCTCTTGCTCTCATCTTTCTTTTGCTCTCTTGCTCTCTTT
>NC_091565.1:42750883-42758383 GCF_042767895.1 Penaeus vannamei
TCCTTAAACCTTCTTTCCGAGACAATGAAGGAAATCATGAATAAGGATTAAATTATGGATAAGGATTAAAGTCCCTTTTAAACGCGTTTTTTTCCTAAACCTTCTTTCCGAGAAATTATGGATATTATGGATAAGGATTAAATTCCATTCTCCTTCACAAGTGACTGTAAGATATACGAAAGAAGAAAATTAAGAAGAAAATAGGGTGAACACGTATAAATGCGTCTAGAATGTACCTTATTTTGTATCTGAGATGTGGACGCTTGGATAAATGTAATAACCATTTTACAAGAAACTTATATACCATTTTTTTTTCTTTGCGACAACAACAACAAAAATGTTATGTCTTCGCATTCTGTAAATAGTTTTGGAATGATATTAATAACGAAATGAATAATATCAACACCTGTATTATCTTCACCTAACAAAACAAAGCAAAAAACAACACCAACAAAAACAAACAAACAAACAAACAAAACAATAACAACAACAATTAGAAAAGCAAGAAAAAAAAATCACATCATACAACACAAATCTGACTTTCCCCTTTTACTTCGGAAACGACAGGGGAAAATAATGTCAAAACACGGGTAAAATTACGGTTAAAAATGAACGAAATTCTGGAATATATGTTATGATGCCAGTTATCTTCACCGATTATTGCATTTATTATTATTATTTATTTATTATTATTATTTATTTATTATTATTTATTATTGCATTTGGGATTGCTGTCATTGCTGTCTGACGATTATGGCAAATTAGATCCTGTGTTTGTTTTTATCTTTTTTTTTGTAACGAAGGTGGGAAGGATGGAGGGAGAGTGGAGAGATAGATAGATAGATAGATATAGATAGAAAGATAGATAGGTAGATAGATAGATAGATAGATAGATATAGATAGAAAGATAGATAGATAGATAGATATAGATAGAAAGATAGATAGGTAGATAGATAGATATAGATAGAAAGATAGATAGGTAGATAGATAGATAGATAGAGAGATAGAGAGATAGATAGATAGAGAGAGAGAGAATAGGAAAGAATGAGAGAGAGAGAAAATAGATAGGTAGAGAGAGAATGACAGAGAAAATAGATAGAAAGATAGAGAGAGAAAGAGATAGATAGATAAATAGATAGATAGATAGAGAAGGTTGGATTGAAGGAGGGAGATAGGAAAAGAGGAAGGGAGTGAAGGAATGAGGAAGGGAGGGAAGTTAGGAGGTACGGAATGAGGGAAGAAGGGAGGAAAGGTAAAAAAGAGAGACTGTTTGTTTCTATCTTTCTATAATTCCGCATTTTCATTGCTTTCCATGTTATTTCTCCAGTTATTCTTCACTTTCTCTAAACCGTTCTATTGTTTTTGATGTTCTTTAATATTCCCTTCTTATTATTCTTCACTTTATCTCCCTTTCCAACTTCTTTCTCTCTAAATCTATCTATTTTCTATTTGTTGTCTTTATTCTTTCCCATTTTATTGCTTTTCATTCTATTTCCCTATGTATTGTTTCTCTCTTGTATATCGTTTCCCACCTTCTATCTTTCATTTCTCGCTCTCATTGCTCTTCTCTCATATTCTTCATTCTTTTTTTCTAATCTTATCTATCGTCCTCTATCTCCTTAATTTCCTCCTCCTACAGTTTTTCACTTAATTTCTCTTTTCTCTCTCTCTCTCTAAGCCTATCAGTCATTTTCTACCATCTGTCCTTAATTCTCCCCTCTCATTGTTTTCCCCTTCTCTTTCCATTTCCTCTCTTTCTCCAAACGTATCTATAATTCAGAAAATAAGAATATAAAATCCTCTTATCTTTTTTATATATAGACCTTACCAACCTTCCTTTAATTACGAAATTTACCATACATTTAGCCTATTATTGCTTCCGGTTCGCCATGATGGCATATAAATGAAATTATGTCCTGCTCTAACCTGTTGGGTAACTTCATTGTTGGATGAGGGGGGGGGGGGGTGACCTTCTGTACATTGGGGGAATAAGGGGGGGGGTTCTATAGGGTGGATTTGTGGGTGATTGCGAGTGTCTGAGTGTTTGTTTGTGTGGGCGGGTGAGTGTGTGTACTTATGTGTGTGTGTGGGTGGTTAAGTGTGTATACTTGTTTGTGCGTGTTTGAATATGTTGGAGTGGATGGTTGAGTGTGTGTACTTACTTATTTGTGTGTGCTTGAGTGTCTGTATGTGTGCTTGAATGTGTTTGTTTTTTTATGTGTTTGTGCATTTGTTTGTGTGGATGAGACTGTTTATCGGAGTGTATGTTTATGTTTCTCTGCGTTAATATGTGTGTTTGTTTCTTTATGAGTGTGTCTGTATGTATGTATGTATGTGTGTGTATATACGTTTGCGTATGTTTATATACCTCTCTCCGTGTGTTTACATGTGCGCCTGTATGTGTACGCACCCATTCAAATACGACTTACCAGTGCACACTTGAATTCATTATGTATGCATACATTAGAGCACTTCCTCGTTTGCACATTGCATGAATGGCAGAGAAAATTATTTAAAATATGAAGAAGAGAGGTTGCTAATAGAAGATGTGAAGGAGGAGAGGATTGGAGAGGAGAAATGGTGGAGATGGAAGGGAGGAAAGATGAGGAGGAGGAGGAGGAGGAGGAGGAAGGGGGAAAGGAGGAGAAGGAGAAAGAGGAAGAAGGAAGAGGAGGAGGTGGAGGAAGGGGGAGGAAGGAGAAGAGAAGGTGGCGGAGAGAAACGAGGAAGAGGAAGAGAAATGCTGAAGATGGAAGGGAGGAAGAAAGAGGAGTAGGAAGAAGGAGAGGAGGGAAAAGAAGAAAAAAAGGAGGAGGAGAAGGAAAGGCAGAAAAGAAGAAGTGAAGAAGAAGCCTATGAAAAAGAAGTAGAAGAACAGTACAAGAAAAAAACAAGTAAAAAAACGAAAGAGAAGAAAAAGGAAACATATAAGAAGTAGAAATAATAGCGGTAGTAGAAGCAACAGTCGCAGAAGAAGAACATAACGGAGAAGGAGAAGAAGGAGAAATTAAGAAAAGAAAGAGCTATAAGAAAAGAAAATAATGATAATGATAAGTACAATAAGGTGATCAAGAAGAGAACGAGGAAGAGGAGGAGGAAGAACAACAACCACAAAGCAAAAAGAACAATAACATGGAAGGGAACAAAAAACACAACAGAGGAAAAACAAAGCATAATGACAATAAAAAGATATATAGTTATCGTGAAAGTCATCTTATCGAAGTGTTTCCCTTCTTCCATATTTCTTCCTTTTATTACCGAAATTATTCTACATCAAGTACTTACGAAGGAGGAGAAGGAGAGGGAGAAGGAGGAGGGGGGATAAAGAGGGAAGAGGGGTAAGGAGATGGAAGAAGGGGGCAGTGAAAAGGGAGATAGAGAAGGAGACGATGATTAGGGAGGGTGAAAGGGGAGAGAAAGGAGATGGTGAGAGAAAGGGAGGAAATGGGATGAAGAAGAAGGAGGAAGAAGGAGGTGGAAGAGGGGAAGGGGGTAGTAAAAAGGGAGAAAGAGAAGGAGTCGGAGAGGAGCAGAAAGAAGGAAGAATGAGACGGGAAAGAGGAGAACGAAAGGGAGAGAAAGCAGAAGTCGAAGAGAAGGGAGGGTGAATAGCGGAGAAGGAAGAAATGGAAGAGGGAGGAAGAGACAATGAAAGGGAGAGAGACTGAAAGCAAGAGAAAGAAGGAGATTTAAAGAAAGAGAAAGAAAGGCAAAAAATATAGCTTAAGAGAAAACGAGAAGAGATAAGTGAGAAGAAAAAAAAAGAAAAAAAAGAACAGAAAGAACCCGGAGAGGGACGAAGGGAGAAGGAAAAGGAAGAGAAGGGGGTGGGGGTGGAGAAGAGGGTGGGGGGGGAGACCAGGATAGAAGGGGGAGGGGGGGAAGAAGGAGGAAGAAAAAGAAGGAAAATGCGTAACCTCTTTTTTATAGGCCTATAAAAGACATTTGCCCCACGCTACCCCGGATGTAGATGGATATTGAAATGTTGCTACAAGATATTAAGTGTGTTGTGGACGGGGGTGGGGGTGGGGGAGTGGGGGTGGAGAATTATCCTATATCCTTTTCTCGAAATCCTGTTCCTCCCTCTTTCTTATTCTCATGGAATATCTTAATGTATATCTTTTCTTGTTTCTGTATTCGCCGAGGAAAAGAAAGGGCGTATGAGTAGATAGAAAAAAAGTATGAATAGAATAGATAGATAGATAGATGAAAGTTAAAAAGGCAGATAACTGGTAGATAGGATTGACTATATAGACGTCTGACTGTCATGTGACTGCTTAATAATTAACTGGCTAGTAGGAAAAAATATGGCATATGTTTTAATTTTATGTAAATATGCGTATGTAGTTTTACAAGTTAGGTAATTAATTTGCATATTCTCTTCTCTCCCCCCCTCCCTCCCTCCCTCCCCTTCCAATTTGGGCTCTGATAGACATCTTAATGGATAACGGAAGTTTTGTGTCTGTAATAGCAGGTACTCTCGCTTGCTTCTCGCTTCCTCCACCTGCTCTCTCTCTCTCTCTCTCTCTCTCTCTCTCTCTCTCTCTCTCTCTCTCTCTCTCTCTCTCTCTCTCTCTCTCTCTCTCTCTCTCTCTCTCTCTCTCCGTCTCTCTCTCTCTCTCTCTCTCTCTCTCTCTCTCTCTCTCTCTCTCTCTCTCTCTCTCTCTCTCTCTCTCTCTCTCTCTCTACCTTTTACCTATTATTTGTATAGCACTGGTAGGATGCACACTCGAAACTTAAATGCAATTTCATAAACAAACATGCACTCTCTGGCTCTCTCTCTCTCTCTCTCTCTCTCTCTCTCTCTCTCTCTCTCTCTCTCTCTCTCTCTCTCTCTCTCTCTCTTCTCTCTCTCTCTCTCTCTCTCTCTTCGATCCTCTCCCTTCTCTTCTCTCCTCTCTCTAACGTATTGATGTATATTTTTGTTTTATATGTCTGCAGTCTTCTCCAACGTCACCAAAACCAGCTCACATACATATAGATTCCCATGTGCATACAGTACATAAACACACGTACACACACGATACCACTCTTCCGTACACACATGTACACTCTTACATAAACACACACACACTCCACACAGGTAACCCCTCCCCCCCCCCCCACTTAAACACAATACCACATAAATCCGACAAAGCTGAGACAACTGAAATCGGAGGAAGACAAAAACTCCCACCAAAGACCGCGTGTCTGCCGGCCATAAGTAATATAATTGTAGACCTTTTGAGGGTTAAAGTTAAAAGTTAGCAAGCCCGTATCTCTCCAGGATGGGAAATGTCGGATTCCTAGACATACCATGCCCATTTCTTGTCCCATTTTCATTTCGTTTCAGACCTTGTTTTGATGTATGTTGATCCTTTTTTCCCCCAAGAAAGAAAGAATGAAAGAAAAAGTGTTGAGGAGTAAGATCAAACGGAAATATATTTTTTGGGGGGGAAACTTCGTGTGTATCTTTGCATACGTGTGTATATTTGTTTGTGCACAAACACTCATATCTATCTATTTATCTATCTATCTATCCATCCATCCATCTATCTTTCTATATAGCTATCTATCCATCCGTCTATCTATCAGTCTATTAATGTATCTATCTATCTATATTTATATCTACGTATGTTAATATAAACATATATTCCATTCTCTACCCTCTCTTCCATTTCATTCACTCGCTTCTGTTCATTCCTCCTGCCTTTCCTCCCCGCCAGGGTAAAAAAAAGAAGGAATCTCCCCTAAATCCTGGTCTGAATTTTCCCCTTTTCCCCCACAGGTCAGGGGAAGACGGAGGGAGGCTGATGTGAGTGTACGTGGAGAGGCAGGGGAAAACCGACCAAAGGCAGGGTAGAAAGAGAGGGTAAAGAGGAAGAAGAAAGGAGAGAGCGAAAGAGGTTAAAAAGAGGGGTGTGGGGAGCAGGGAGGGAGAGGAAGGGAGGAAAGGAGTAAGGGAGAGGGGAGGGAAGAGGAAGAGGGAGGGAGGGAGGAGAGAAAAAGTCATGTGGTAACTCCAGCTTCAAAGGAAACCTAGATTAACTTTCGGAAAATACACTCATTCTGATGTTTGGAATCTGCTAACCTTTCCCCTATTTCACCCCATTTTTACACGTTTCTTCAGTCTTTCATTTGTGTTCATTTGTGTTCATTTTGCACTCTCGTTTATACCTATTCACTTGTTTATTTTCTATTTTTCTTCTCAATCTGACCCTTTTTAATTAATATAGTTTTCATATTGATCTGAAACTGATATAAATAAACTGTTTTCAAGCCAGGCTGATTGTTTCTACCGTATAAAAGAGATAAATTTTCATCTATCCTTTTTGCATTCATTATTCCTCCACTTTTGAAGCCTGATAACTGTAAACAGACACGAGAAAGAACGACTGGCTGTATGTACGCCTATGTGTATGTATGTATGCATGTATATTTTCTATTTGTGCATATATATATGGGTGTAAGCATGTATGTGTATGTATGTGTTTGTGTGTGTTTCCATCCATACACACACACTTACACACTCGTGCGCCACACAGTGTAGAGGCGGATAAACAAACGCCTTGATATGTAAACAAAGAGAGAAACACACAAGGAGCGATGTATGAACAGAAATTCTCAATCCTTTAGCACACACACACGCACAAACAAGCAAATACACACACGCTCACACACACACACCACACGCACACACATGCATACACACACACACGCACAAACAAGCAAATACACACACACTCACACACACACACCACACGCACATAAAAAAGAAAAACACACACACACCACACGCACACACAAAAAAGAAACACACACACGCACACACACAAAAAAGAAAAACACACACACACACCACACGCACACACAAAAAAGAAAAAAACACACACACACCACACGAACACACACAAAAAAAGAAAAACACACACACACACCACACGCACACACAAAAAAGAAAAACACACACACACACACCACACGAACACAAAAAACAACAACAAATAAACACATATATAAGTCCGTATGTGTACACCTAAATAAGTAAGTATGTGTAGTTATATGTACAAGTTAGATTAGTAATTCGAAACAGACAATTCCTCCAAAAGCAAATTCATATCCTTGATAATCCCAAATGCATTCAGGATCAGGATCGAGTTCCTTAATTCCCGACCATGAAACTCTGACTCTAATTTGAGTTCCCGGAGCC
The DNA here is from genome assembly GCF_042767895.1 of Penaeus vannamei. NCBI lineage: Eukaryota > Metazoa > Arthropoda > Malacostraca > Decapoda > Penaeidae > Penaeus > Penaeus vannamei. The sequence continues at coordinate 42,758,073 of NC_091565.1, forward strand.
CAGCGATGTACGGTACAGAGCGGAGCAGAGCAGCTTCGATCCACTCGCAAAGGGATCCGATCCCATTTCCCTTCGCGTTTTGGGGAATCTGATCCTTCTCTTTCGTTTATGGCATTCTGGGGCTGCTGAGTAGCGTGTGGTGTATTTTTATGGATGTTTATGTGGGTTTGGTATGGACTAAGAGAAAGGGATAAGTAGATACCAAGCTGTTTGTAATACGTGCATAAAATTTTGAGAAATAATGTAGGCTTATGACATTGCCTTGCATGCCGTTAACACAGGTATTAAAGGTGACCGTATTTACGGGTTAT
>NC_091565.1:42773383-42775883 GCF_042767895.1 Penaeus vannamei
ATGTTTTTGTTTATTTCTTTTTATCTTTCTTGTCTGAGTGTGTGTATGTTTGTTGTCTGCACGCGCATGTTCACACGTTCGTATACACACACACAGATCCACTTGCAAGGGGAAATGTGTGGATATGCGTGTGAGTATGAGGAAAAAGTATATTTATCTATCTATCTATCTATCTATCTATCTATCTATCTATCTATCTATCTATCTTTATATAGGCAGATAGATAGATAAGAAAAGATCTAAAAGAAGATCTATCTATGTATATAGATATAGATAAATGATTAGATAGAAGGTTAGGAGAGATAGTAAAATCTTATATATGATAGATATACAGATAGATAGATATAAAGATAGATAGATAGATAGACAGATGGAGAGATAGATAGATGGACAGATTGGCTGATAGATAGAGAGACAGAAAGGTAGATTGACAGAAAAATAGACAGATAGAGAGAGATTGAGACATATAGATAGAGAGAGATTGAGACAGATAGACAGAGAAAGATTGAGACAGATAGACAGAGAGAGATTGAGACAGATAGACACAGAGAGATTGAGACAGATAGACAGAGAGAGATTGAGACAGATAGATAGATAGAAAGAAAGTTAAAAAACGATTTATCTTTTTCTCTCTCAATTTCCTCCGTCTTACTTTCGTCTTTCTCTATAGAGTAAATAATTTCTTTCTCCACGAACATCCAATCGAGAGAGAGAGGTAGACAAGAGAGGAAGATGAAAGAGCAACAAGCACAGGTCATAGGTCATGCAAAGAGTTGCGTGCAATGTTGCATGACCTTCAAGTTCACTAGACGCTTTTACTCTCTTTTTTTTTTCTTATTCTTTTCTTTCCTGTGTTTTGATATTCCCTTTTTCGCTCTCCCGACCTTTTTTTCTCTTCTTTTGTTCGAAGTCTCGGCTTTTTGCTTTTTTTTAAGGTGGGGAGAGGGGGAGGGAGGAGGAGAAAAGGAGGAGAGGTGGGGAGGGGGAGGGAGGGGAGAAAAGGAGGAGGGAGGAGGAGAGGAGAAGAGGGAGGGCGGTAGGAGGTCTCTGTACTTGCTTCCTGTGTTCTATGTTTGTTTTTAAATAATTTTGTTTTCTTTTTGTGTGTATTTCAAGTTTGGCTTAATTATTGTTTTTTTTTTTTTTTTTTTTTTTTTTTTTTTTTTGCTTTGATTATTCGTTCAGTTATTTGTTTTCTTTTTTTCTGTTTTTTTTCTTTTCTTTTTTCGTTGATGTCTATGTGGTTGTTTTATTTGCATTCTCCCCTCTCTCTCTCTCTCCTTCTCCCCCCCCCTCTTCTCTCTCTTACACACACTCTCATACCTGTGACCTCCCTTCTCTCTCTCTCTCTCTCTTCCTCTCTTCATTCATCACACTACTCTTCTCTCTCCCTCTCTCCCTCTCTCCCTCTCTCCTTCGCCGCGGCTTTTCCTTCCGCCAAGGGCAAGCCACGCTACCCCGTCATTAGCTCATCATTCTCCCTTGACCCTACGTAGCGCAGGAAAGAGAAAGGGGGGGGAGGGAGGGGGGGGGTAAAGGAGACACGTGAGGGGGGAGGGAGGGGGAGTAAAGGAGACACGTGAGGGGGAGGGAGGGGGAGTAAGGAGACACGTGAGGAGGGAGGAGGGTGAGAGGGGACACGTGAGGGGGGAGGGGGGGGGGAGGGGAGGGGGTAAAGGAGACACGTGAGGGGGGGAGGAGGGGGGGAGGGGGTAAAGGAGACACGTGATGTGCGCAAGAAAGGGATGAGGAGGGATAACTTGAGAATACAAGAGATATATGTAAGCGTCAGAAATGCGTGTATTTGGCCGGTTTCGAATACATCAGAAATACCTGATGTATTCTAAACCGGTCAAGTATATTTCTTGTATTGTGAAGATATTTATTCTCATTCACACCTTTTCTACGTTTGTCACAATGAATACGGTCCAAGACAGATAATACTCGCAAATACTCACAGGTACGTATTTACACAAACATCTATTGTATGCGCGCAGATGGATATGTAGAAAATATACGAATATATATATATATATATATATATATATATATATATATATATATATATATATATATATATATATATATATATATATATATATATGTATATATACACGTGTTTATGTTAGCTTGTATCTACGTATCTTAATGTATGTACGTGTATGCTGTACTCTTTATATGTAAGGAAACATGTGTGTATGTACGTATGGATGTTTGTGTGTATATGTTTAAAGACACACACAATCACACAAACAAAAAACAACAAACAAAGAATCTTCCGGAAAAGGGTTGGGGGGGGGACGTGTGGGGGGGGGGTCTCCTCCAAGGGTGGTCGGTGCCAAGGCTGAGTCATGGCACCTGGCACTCTTGGCCTTGATGTGCCTGAAAGGGGAGGGGGTGGTTGGGGTTGGGGGGGGGGAAGAGGGAGGGAGAGGGGGAGGTTGGGGGGAAGAATGGGGGGAGGGGGGGGAAGCTGATGAAAGGGTGGGTGGATGGGAGA
>NC_091565.1:42778383-42780883 GCF_042767895.1 Penaeus vannamei
GCAAGAGGAAGCAAGATGAAGCAAGAGGAAGCAAGACGAAGCAAGATGAAGGAAGATGAAGCAAGAGTGGAAAGGAGCGGCCGGATGATGTTGCAAAAACGTCATCCAAGTCACAAGGGGGGCGAGGGGCGGGGGGGGGGGGTCGGGGGATCATATGCTTGGTGTCCCTTAATCATCCGGGTTTGGAGAGACATCAATTATCTTTCGCTTTGTTGTGGTTAGTCTGTCTGTCTGTTTCTGTTAGTCTGTCTCTCTATCTTTCTTGATTTTTTATCTCTCCTCCTCTTTCCTTTTCTTCTCTCCCTTTCTCCCTCTCTCTCTCTTTCTCCTTTTCCCTTATTCTCTCTCTCTCTTTCTCCCTTTCCCTTATTCTCTCTCTCTCTCCTTTTCCCTTATACTCTCTTACTCTCTCACTCCCTCTCTATCTATCTTGATCTCCTATTCTCTCTCGTTTTCTCTTACTCTCTCTCTCTCTTTTTTACTTTCTATCTGTTTCTCTAGTAATATATATATGCAAATCCAACACTTTCCTCGTTTTCTTCCTTGATATTATCTATCTATCTGCCATCTACCAGTGTATATTATGTACCATTCTTCCCCTCAATTTCTTTATTCCTAATACCTCTCCCTCTTTATTCTGTTTTCCTGTTTGTTCACATACGTTCACAATCAGCATAAAAGAACGAATGAAACTTATATGGCAAAGAGGGGGGAAAAAGCTTATAAAAAAAGGGAAGCAAAAATAAGAGCCATAATCCCCCTCCGTTTAATTAGACCTTTGATTAGATTCCCTCCAGCACAACAAAACTTTTCAATAGTTTCCCCCTAAAAGGCACACACGACATTGGACGAGAGCAACAGAAAACGGGCGTCGGTCCTTCCGTATCAATGGCCAACCCGGAGACCTTAATATCTTCGTTCTGGAAAAACTTCTCTCGGCTCAGACGTTGTGCTCCAATGAACTTTTGTTTTCTTAGCGAGACTTTTATTGCTCCTTTCCCCCCCCCCTTTTTTTTTTCTTATTCACTTCCTAGAAGAGAGAGATAATCCTCAGGAAAAGAGAGGGAATGGAATTCGAGAGTCGGGCTAGGATTCTTCTCTCTCCGATGATTATTTCAGAAAATAAAAACAATAATAATCATTAGTAAACTACATAAATAAAAAAAAAAAATAAATAAAACAAGGAAGATATGTAGAAAATCATAGACTTTCACTGAAGCAAAACCGGGACTGGGGTTTCGGAAGATTATTTTAGAAAATAAAAACAATAATAATCATTAGTAAACTACATAAATAAAAGAATAAAATAAAACAAGGAAGATACGTAGAAAATCGTAGACTTTCACTGAAGCAAAACCGGGTCTGGCTCTCCGATGATTATTTTAGAAAAAAAAAAAAATCATTGGTAAACTACATGAATAAAAAAAAATAATAAAACAAGGAAGATATGTAGAAAACCATAGACTTTCACCGAAGCAAAACCGGGACTGGGGTTTCGGAAGATTATTTTAGAAAATAAAAAAACAATAATAATCATTAGTAAACTACATAAATAAATAATAATAATAAAACAAGGAAGATACGTAGAAAATCATAGACTTTCCCTGAAACAAAACCGGGACTGGCTCTCCGAAGATTATTTTAGAAAATAAAAACAATAATAATCATGATCAAACTGCATAAATAATAATAAAAAATAAAATAAAATAAAATAAAACAAGGAAGATACGTAGAAAATCATAGACTTTCACCGAAGCAAAACCGGGTCTGGCTCTCCGATGATTATTTTAGAAAAAAAAAACAATAATAATCATTGGTAAACTACATAAAAAAAGGAAGATATGTAGAAAATCATAGACTTTCACTGAAGCAAAACCGGGACTGGGCTTTCGGAAGATCGCTGAGGTAAGACGTCAATAACCTTTTCAAACCCAGCACGAGCGTAAAAAACTTGCAGTAAATGGTCGAGTGAGTCTTAGACAAAAGAGGAATTATTTTGGTCTTTTCATTTGGGGCGAGTTTTGCTTGGCGCGAGAGTGTTGACTTCATCATGTTATAGCTCTGACTCTTGTCTCACTCTCTCTCTCTCTCTCGCTTTCTCTCTTTCTCTCTCACTCATTCACTCTCTCTCTTTCGCTCATACGGTCTCACTCACTATTTCTCTGTCTCTTTCTGTCTGTCTTTATATACATATGTATATATATACACATATATATGTGTGTATATATATATATATATATATATATATATATATATATATATATATATATATATATATATATATATATATATATATATGTGTGTGTGTGTGTTTTTGTATATATTTGTATATATATGTATATATATATATATATATATATATATATATATATATATATATACATATGTATGTATTTGTGTGTGTGTGTGTGTGTGTGTGTGTGTGTGTGTGTATGTATATATATATATATGTACACACATACATAAACACAAACATACACATACACGCACACACACACAC
>NC_091565.1:42785694-42800694 GCF_042767895.1 Penaeus vannamei
TTTTTTCTTTATTAATTATATTTTGCAAAGATTCTCTGGATTTTCATCAGCACTGATTTGTGTTTTTTTTTTCTCTAATCTTTATCTATTTATCTATTTTTTCTTTATCAGATATATTCTGCAAAGATTCTCTGGATTTTTAAAATCTTAGTAATCGGCACAAATTTATGCTTTCAGTTCTGTCTATTTTTTCTTTTAATCTATATATCTATCTGTCTTTTGACCTATCTGTATTACTATCTATCTATATGTCTATCTATCTGTCTGTGCCACTGTCTATCTGTCTATCTATCTATCTATCTTTATCACTAGCTGTCTATCTGTTTATTTACCTGTCTGTATCACAATCTATCTGTCTGCCTGTCTATTTATCAATCCATCTACGTCTGGATATATCTAGATGAGAGAGAGGAAAAGAGGATAGGGAGATGGGGAAAATAAGAGAAGAATAGAGGGTGGGATGAGAAGGGAAAAGAAAGTGGGAGGGAACGGAGAATGGAGGAAGGGTAAAGGTGGGAAAGCAAGGGAGAAAAGGATATATATATATATATATATATATATATATATATATATATATATATATATATATATATATATATATGCATATATATATATACATATATATATATATATTTATTCATATATATATATACATATATGTATATATATATATAAATATATATATATATATATATATATATATGTATATATATATATAAATATATATATATATATATATATATATATATATGTATATATATATATGAATAAATATATATATATATATGTATATATATATATATATATATATATATATATATATATATATATATATATATATATGTGTATATATATATATATACACACACACAAATATACGGTGTATATATACATATCTGAACATATATGCAAATATGGCTGTTTGGACCTTTCTCCTCAATAATACTTCACTTCATTTCGAAATCAGTGTAATTGAGACAGTCGGCGGGTCTTAGTCAGTATAATCCTCTTGCAAGATTTAATTGGAACTTCCTGTGCAAGGGAATTCACAATCATAGCAGCGCTTACTCCTCTTTACGAATATACGTGGAGTGAAAATAAAATGATTCATAGAACTGCTATAAAAGGTCGTGTTGTGGGTGAATATCGTTAGCAATCTAATGAGTTTAATTTTCATTAAAAAAACACTTTCCTTTTCATTTCTCTCTTTCTCTCTCTCTCTCTTTACATATATATATATATATATATATATATATATATATATATATATATATATATATATATATATATATATATGTGTGTGTGTGTGTGTGTGTGTGTGTGTGTGTGTGTGTGTATACATACATATATACATACATACTCTTAGCTACCCTTCTCTTCACTAGACTTCGTCGGTCTACTTGTTCCTCTTCATACCTTTGTTCCTCTCTATCTACCTTTGACCTGATCGATCGCCAGATGACAAATCCGATCGCAAAAGAGCAGTCCCTCTCCCTGGCAGCTTATCCGATCCGCACACTAAATGTTATTGCATTTCTGTCCAATGGTACGATATCTATCTGTTTTATCCCACGGGTACACATGGGCAGACACGCATACACATTGTGCGTGTGTGCGTTGTATCTTTTTATCTACCGACCTACTTACCTATCTATTTATCTGTCTATCTATATATCTAGATATATGTGTGTGTGATGTGAATGTGTGTGTGTGTGTGTGTGTGTGTGTGTGTGTGTGTGTGTGTGTGTGTGTGTGTGTGTGTGTATGCGGGCGTGCCAGATTAAAATCAACTCGACTACATTTTTACATAAAAAAATTTAAGTTTTGGGGGAAAAAATCTAATATGATTATATATTGGAAAACTGACAAAAAAAAAAAAAAAATTAAGCGTTTATGATGTTCTGTTCCCAAACGCGCTCCGGCACTTTCGCATGTGTATTCCATGTCAAGTACAAACCCCATTATAGATTAGCATATTGACGTAATAGCGGTGAATTTACGTCGCTCTTTAACGGACGGGATACGTGCAGGTATAAAAGATTCCTCGATTCCTACCGATATTGGGTATAGCGGAGATGCACAAGTATAGCGAAAGTCAAGAGTATAGCATTACCTTTTCATGATGGTAATCGGGTTTGAAAATCGATGCTAAAGGTTATGCTAAGTGCGTTTATATCAAAATACATTTTTTGTAGATTTAGGAAACAGACACATATGGACATGCGTACATAAATACATATGTTTAGAAAGATACATACATAAAAAGTCGAGACAAAAAAAAAAAAAAAAAAATCACAAGCACACATAAACAACACAATCAAAAGTACATAAAGAAACATACATACAAACACACATAGATTCATATCGTTTTATTTTCTTATTGATTTATCTATCGGTTTGTTTTTTGTAAAAGAAAGGGATTACAATAATAATATGCTTAGCCAATGTTACAAAGAAAATAATCTGCTCTAGTAAATCTAATCCATTGAATATTCATTGATATTATATATCCTTCAATAGAATATTTATGGTTCTCGCTAAAGATGTCACATTTTTATTTTTATTTTTATTTTTTTATATAGCGACTTTCAAAGCTATTTCGTTAACGTTGATTTTCTTAGGTCTATATATCATTTTCTCAGATTTCTTCGACAAATTTACGGTTCTTGTGGCCCCATAAAAGCGCGGATCAAAGGATTCGGATTGCAAATCATTTAAAACTTTTCAGCGGCTGATTCTCCTTTGAAATATGCAATCAGCGGCGGGCATTTGGAAGCCCTATGGAAAGTCAGTCTATACAGGGCTAACTTGGCATTGAATACACATACTCAAGCATGCAGCCGTACGTAGATTCACCCATAAAAGCGTACACAATCAAGGGCCAAAACATACGTGTACATAAGCTCACACACACACACACAGACACATCCACGTTCACACACACACATCCACGTTCACACACACACATCCACGTTCACACACACACACACACATCCACGTTCACACACACACGCACACACACACACACACATCCACGTTCACACACACACATCCACGTTCACACTCACGCACACACACACATCCACGTTCACACACACACATCCACGTTCACACACACACACGCACACACATCCACGTTCACACACACACATCCACGTTCACACTCACGCACACACAGACATCCACGTTCACTCTCTCACACACACACACATCCACGTTCACACACACACACACACACACACATCCACGTTCACACACACACACACACACATCCATGTTCACACACACATCCACGTTCACACACACGCACACACATTCACAGAATACCCCCCCCCCCTCCACACACACACGCAAACTTAAATGTCTACGCACGCAAACAATCTCACGGATCCTACTCTGTGTTTACCCCCCCCCCCCACGCCTTCCTTCTCTTTCAAATGCTCATTAAAAAAGAGCATATTGGAAATGCATTTTTGATTATTATAATGCTATTGTATCTTACATTCGGTTTCAACAATTATGAATCTGATTTCAATTAAATATGCATGACATTATCTCGTTTAAATGGATATTGTAATGTAATGTGAATGAGAGATTTTGTGTGTGCGTGCGTGTGTGCGTATGTGTGCGTGCTTAGGTTTGACAGTTTTTGTGCGTAAATGGATATGAGAGCTTGTATTTCTCTGTGAAGACATATTTTTCAATTGCCTATTTCAATTCAGTTCATATATATGTATACACACACTCACACACACACACACACACACACACACACACACACACACACACACACACACACACACACACACACACACACACGCACATACATACATATATATATATATATATATATATATATATATATATATATATATATATATATATATATATATATATATGAATTCCGAAATTGTATGTGTACATACTGCACTTAAACACGCATTCTTGAAATACATCACTAAGTAAAATGAATTCACATACTGATGGCAAAGCTTCTTTTTCTTGACAGTGTCTTAAATCCTTCGAAATTCCTTATGCAAAGTTCTTAAAGATTTTGTTATCGTGGTCTTTCCTGTCCGCTTGACTTGCCTGTGGCGACTCACACAATCCATCAAGTAAAAGACAATATTTTTTTCCTTCACTTTTTTGAAAATGTTCCTTTCGCAAAATCTGCTTGATGGATAGACTTGATGGATAGATATTGATAGAGAAAATGAGGTACATAGAAAGGTAGATGGAAAGTAATAAAGATATATAGATAGACAAATAGTTAACTAGATAGATCGATAGATAGATATAGAGAGACTGAATTACATCCATTCATCCAACCACATATCCATCCACACACACACACACACACACACACCTACACACACAAACTCTTAATCCCACACACACGTACACACACGAACTCTTAATCCCACACACACACACACCTACACACGCAAACTCTTAATCCCACACACACGTACACACGCAAACTCTTAATCCCACACACACGTACACACGCAAACTCTTAATCCCACACACACGTACACACGCAAACTCTTAATCCCACACACACCTACACACACAAACTCTTAATCCCACACACACCTACACACACAAACTCTTAATCCCACACACACCTACACACACAAACTCTTAATCCCACACACCCGTACACACGCAAGCTCTTAATCCCACACACACCTACACACACAAACTCTTAATTCCACGCACACCAACACACACAAACTCTTGATCCCACAGACACCTACACACGCAAACTCTTAATCCCACACACACCTACACACACAAACTCTTAATCCCCCACCCACCTACACACACAAACTCTTAATCCCACGCACCCGTACACACGCAAACTCTTAATTTCACACACACACACACACACACAAACTCTTAATCCCACACACACCTACACACACAAACTCTTAATCCCACACACACCTACACACACAAACTCTTAATCCCACACACACCTACACACACAAACTCTTAATCCCACACACCCGTACACACACAAACTCTTAATCCCACACACACACACACACACCTACACACACAAACTCTTAATCCCACACACACACACACACCTACACACACAAACTCTTAATCCCACACACACCTACACACACAAACTCTTAATACCACACACACACACACCTGCACACACGAACTCTTAATCCCACACACACACACACTTACACACGCAAACTCTTAATTCCACACACACCTACACACACAAACTCTTAATCCCACACACACACACACCTACACACGCAAACTCTTAATTCCACACACACCTACACACACAAACTCTTAATCCCACACACCCGTACACACGCAAACTCTTAATCCCACACACACCTACACACGCAAACTCTTAATCCCACACACACACACACACACACACAAACTCTTAATCCCACACACCCGTACACACGCAAACTCTTAATTCCACACACACCTACACACGCAAACTCTTAATCCCACACACCCGTACACACGCAAACTCTTAATTCCACACACACCTACACACACAAACTCTTAATCCCACACACCCGTACACACGCAAACTCTTAATTCCACACACACCTACACACACAAACTCTTAATCCCACACACACACACACACACACACAAACTCTTAATCACACACACCCGTACACACGCAAACTCTTAATCCCACACACACCTACACACACACCTACACACACAAACTCTTAATCCCACACACACCTACACACACAAACTCTTAATCCCACACACACCTACACACACACCTACACACACAAACTCTTAATCCCACACACACCTACACACACAAACTCTTAATCCCACACACACCTACACACACACCTACACACACAAACTCTCAATCCCCCATGCTCTTTACAAGGAACGCTTTAATAAAACGAACAATATTTCGCTTCTCGACAAGGCCCCCTGCTCCTCTCTCAGTCCCCTACCTCCCTCTCGCTCCCCTTCTGGCACTTCCTCATAGGATGCCCATTATTTCACCTCTCCTTCTTAATGGTCCTGTTTGTGTCGCTTTACCATGGACTTCCTTGTTGTGCGTGTGATGTATGTATGGAATTGCCTTTGTTTTTTGTGTGTGAATGGTTTGCAGTAGTTTTTTTGTTGTTTTTGGAATCTGTTTATTTTACTTTGTTTATTTGTTTATTTATTTATTTTTTTGGTTTGTTTTTGTAAGGTATGTCTGTAAGGTATTTGTAACTATGTAAAATGTTTGTTTATGAAATATGTCTATTAAGTGTTTATCTATAAGGTATGTTTGTAAGGTCTTTGTTTATAAGTATGTTTGTAAAATGATTATTCATAAAGTATGGCTATTAAGTGTTTATTCATGAAATATGTCTATAAAATATTGATTTATAAAGTATGTCTATTAAATATTTATTCAGAAAGTATGTACGTAAAATATTTAATTATAAAGTATATCTGTGAGGTCTTTGTTTATATGTCTATAAACTATTCGTTTATAAATATGTCTGTTCTATGAAGTCCTTGTTTGATTGTACGTCTATAAAGTCTTTGTTTATAAAGCCTGTCTACTAGATATTTGTGTAGATAGTATATTTATTGGCCTGTATTTAAAGTCTTTGTTTATAAAGCAGTGTCTTCTGCGCTTGTTAGGTTTTCATTATTGTCATTATTATCATTCCTAACATTTTATATACGACTTTATAATCCCGCAAGATATAGTTCGAAAGTTGTAACTGTATTAGTTTCTCTGTAATCTATAAAAGACCACAATTATTTTCCGTTTCTTTGGGTATTGTATCTGCAACTACGTATCGACTGTAAAATCGTTAAAAAAGGTAAAATTGAATAGCTCTTTGACTGTTGATGACTGACTGTGCTGCAGTTGACTGTTATATTGTTTAATGACTATGTGTGGTTGGCCTGTGGATAACTCTAGTTAAAATCTGCGACTGCACTTAAGCCCACACACATAAACACACACACGCATGTATAAACACACATAAACACACAAACACATACACAACAATAAATACACACACACAAAAACAAATAAACACACACAGACACCCACACACATAAACACACATACACAAACATATAAACACACACAGACACCCACACACATAAATACACACACACACAGACACCCCCACACAAATCATTATGCAGTTTGTTACGGTTATATCCTACATACATGTATTTTTCGAATGAGTGAACGCATGGAACCGCACTGACGCATTCAAGAATTTGGTTATATAATCTATACGTAAATTTGTAAGTGAAATTCCGTGAGCTTCTGTAGGTTTGTTGAAGCGTAATGTCTACATGTGTACAGGAGAAATACGTGACTGATGCATGCACTGTTGCACATTCAACCTGGGGCCCAGACATACACACACACACACACACACACACACACACACACACACACACACACACACACACACACACACACACACACACACACACACACACACACACACACACACATACACACAGACCCAGACACGCACACAAACACATACACACACACACAAAATACACACAGATACGTACACCCCCCCCCCACACACACACACACAAAATACACACATATACTCAAGCAAAGTTGAAAGTACTTGTAATACTTGACAAGAGATGAAGACATATACATCATTATGAATAACAGAGTCCCATATTTCTGTATCATTCAGTCCTATTTTAAAATACTATTGCTATTATCATCACGGTAATTACTATCATTAACGTAATTATTACTCTTATCATTATTTTCACTTATATCATTATTATCACTGCTACTGTTATTGATTATAATCCCAATGGTAGTCATTAGCACTACTATACAATGGTTATTATTGTTACAGGGATCATTATCATTATATTATTATTACTCTCATTATTAATGTTATCTATATTTTCTCAGTTATAATCATCATTCTCATTCTCATTATCTCTATTACTATCACTATTATCATTATTCAAATTACTATCATCATCTTCATACTATCTTTATCACTATTACTATTACTAACATTATTACTTTCATTGTCATAATCATTATCATCGTCGTTATATCATCATTAATATGGCTACAGGATCATTTTAGTAGTAGTATTATCCTTGCCTAACAATCTAGAATGATATTATTCTCAGCATCATGGCAATAGTATTGTTATCGGCACCATACTCATGTTTCCCTGACACTATCACGATCATCATTTTCCCCATCACAATCACCACCTCCACCACCATCATCATTTTAACGCTATCAGTCGTATCATCACCACATATAACACCATTTTCAAGATTTATCATCACCTTTATCATCACCTTCACCATTCCTATTGGCAGTTTCCATCATTATTGCTATTTCCTCTTCGCTTTTGTTCCCAATTTTTTTTTTCATAAGGAGCCGTTATTCCACTTTCGTTCTGGCGTCTCGGGATCTTGAACTTCTTTCGTTCTCTCATTTTCTCTTTTATTGGCATTCCTTTCTCTTCTGTTTGGTTGTGTATTTTCGCTCTTCTCTGTCTATTTACCTATCCCATCTTCTATCTGTATCTGTTAATCTATCTATAAATTGGTCTATCTTCTCTCTTCCTTCCTCTCTCATTGTCTCTCTCTCTCTCTCTCTCTCTCTCTCTCTCTTTCCTTCTCTCTCTCAACCAATTTATCAATCTTTATCTATATCAATTTCTCTTCCTAATTTCCCTTCCCCTCTCATTATATTAATCAATCTATGTAACTCTTAACTTCTCTTTTGTTTTCCCCCTGTAAGCCTGTGTTTTTGTCTCCCCTCCTTCCCCTAATCTACCTAAATATTCATTGTTTCATCTACAGCCTCCTTCCTCTCTTTAGCGCGCTCTCCCTCTTCCCCTTTTTTGCCACCAAATTTCAATACCTTCTTTGTGTAAAGGTTATAAATGCGTTTCTATCCCCTCATTACCGTATCCCTCTTTCCCCTCTTCGTCTTTACACAATCGCTTGTTTGGGTTTTCATTGTTTTTCTGGAGCTTCCGTAGGCGTGCGATATTTGGAGACAAGAATTATCGTACCGTCCGTCTGAATTATCGTGCAGTTTTGTCGGATTATTGTACAAGTAATGTTAAGATAAGAAAAGAATATGTATAATTCTGTTTGTCTTTTTGATCTAGATATATCCCTCTTTCCTATTGTTTCTGTCTCTCTTACTCAGTTTCTCTAGTTTTCTCTGCCGTTGTATGATTCTCTCTCTCTCTCTTTCTATTTACACACACACACACACACACACACACTTATATATACATATATATATACATACAGACACACACACACACACACACACACACACACACACACACACACACACACACACACACATATATATATATATATATATATATATATATATATATATATATATATATATATATATATGTGTGTGTGTGTGTGTGTGTGTGTGTGTGTGTGTGTGTGTGTGTGTGTTTGAGTTTGTGTTTGTATATATGTCTGTATATATATATATATATATATATATATATATATATATATATATATATATATATATATATATATATATATATATATGTGTGTGTGTGTGTGTGTGTGTGTGTGTGTGTGTGTGTGTGTGTGTGTGTGTGTGTGTGTGTGTGTGTGTGAGTGTGTGTGTGTGTGTGTGTGTGTGTGTGTGTGTGTGTGTGTGTGTGTGTGTGTGTGTGTCTGTATGTATATATATATATATATATATATATATATATATATATACATATATATATATATATAAATGTGTGTGTGTGTGTGTGTGTGTGTGTGTGTGTGTGTGTGTGTGTGTGTGTGTGTGTGTGTGTGTGAGTGTGTATATATCAAGTAACGCATTTTTCTCTCTTTTGGTCTCTCTCTCTCCCCATCACACAACCCCTTCCCAATCTCAGAAATGAGATAAGAACAACAACAAACAATCCGTCGTTCCTTCACAACATCCGATTATCGTACGCCTGGCAACCTCGGCGAATCACGAACGCAAAACGCCCCCAAGAACCCGTATGTAAAGGACGCAAACCCCGTTCGTGGCGGTTCGTAGTAAGGACAACGGCGCTTTAACGGCCTCTTCACTCTTCGTAAATAGCCGGGGACCGTAATATTACGCATGGGTGGGCTGACGTGACTCATCCGTTAGGTCGTCATTATGTTTCCAGCATGTCATTATAGGCTGGCAACTGCTAATGCACGGCTCCTGTTTGACGCTCTAATTAGTTGTCGTTTTTAATGAATTATTGTTGTTTGTTGTTGTTGTTGATGCTGCTGCTGTTGTTGATGTTGTATTGTTGTTTGCTGTTGTTGTTGTTGTTGTTGATACTGCTGATGTTGATGTTGTATTGTTGTTTGCTGTTGTTGTTGTTGATACTGCTGATGTTGATGTTGTGTTGTTGTTTGCTGTTGTTGATGTTGCTGCTGTTGATGTTGTATTGTTGTTTGTTGTTGTTGTTGCTGCTGCTGCTGTTGATGATGTTGTATTGTTGTTTGCTGTTGTTGTTGTTGTTGTTGATGTTGCTGTTATTGATGTTGTATTGTTGTTTGCTGTTGTTGTTGTTGTTGCCGTTGACGATGTTGTATTGTTGTTTGCTGTTGTTGTTGTTGCCGTTGACGATGTTGCTTTTGTAATTGTCATCACCTTCATTAACATATCATTATAATTGTCAATAACACTCAGCATCTGTTTTCTCATTACTGTTGATATCATAAATATTAAACGAATCCTACCAGCAGGAACACACAAAAAATAACAATTACAACCACAAACGGAGACGCAAGATAATGATTAGAATTGCTTATCATTGAAAACGACGATCAAAAACTATTTGCAATGACACTAGCAAGAGAGATAACAGGGACAAAATTACAACCCCAGCAAAAGAAAAGAAAAGAAAAAATAATTACAACAACAGTAACATTTACAACCGCAGCAACATTCGTAATTATCATGATGACGACTGAAATGATAACAAATATAATGATAATTAACGTGGTAATAATAAGGATAACAATAATAATAATAATAATAATAATGATACTTATAACAGTAATGGTAATAGCGTAGTAATGAAAATACTTATGATGATGATAATATCGATGGAAATGATGATAATATTGAAAATGATAGTAATAATGTTAGTAATGATAATAGCGATCATAACGATATCAAGAATTATATTGATAATAATAACGTAATTGTGATTGTAATAGTGATAATAATGATAATAATTGTAGTATTAATAACAATAATAATAATAATAATCCTTATAATAATAACAATGAAATGATAGTAATGATAATGATCATAATAAAAATAATAAAGACAATAACAATACTAATAATTGTTATTGTTATGATAACAAAATATAATGATGAGGATAATAGTAATTATAGTAATGCCAATAGTAATAAAGTAATAATAACAGTAATAATAGCAATAATAATAGTACTAATAGTAACAGTAATACTGATGATAGTGATTAGAATAATCATTAACATAATAATTGAAATAATAATAATAGTAATAATAAAGATAAAACAGATGAATATAATAAAGACCATAATAATACTTAATGATAATTTCAGTAACAATAATAACAATCATAACAATAGTAATCGATACAAAAATAGTAATCATTGTGATCCTCATAATGATGATGAAAAAATAATAGCTCTAATAATGACAATAACAGTAAAAATAACAATCATAACAACAAGTAGGATAACAACAAATATAAAAAAACAAAAAAAGAAAAGAGAGAAAAAAACCCTTCAAAATCATAACAATAATGATAACGACAACAACAACAAAAAGGAAAAAAAACAAACTTAAAATCCTATGCCATGCAAGTCAGCAGTCGTAAACTTTATTACAAAGCCCCGTGCATGATGGTGGCCGCTCGGGGTGGCTAAGTGCTGTCCAGGAACACCGGACAGATTTAGGAGGTGGAGGAGGAAAGTGGATGGAAGGGTGGAGATGGAGGGTGAGTGGAAGAGGGGGGAGGTGGATGGAAGGGTGGAGGAGAAGGAGGGTTGGTGTAAGAGGGGGGAGGTGGATGGAGGGTGGGTAGAAGAAGGGGGAGGTGGAGAGGGGAGGAAACTTTATGTGAAGAAAAGGGAATGTAAAGTTGGAAAAAGTCGAAGGTGGAAGAGGGAGGAGGGGGAGGTGGAAGGAAGGATGAAGGAGGTAGGAGGAGGAGAGGGTGAGAGTGGGGGAGGTGGAGGAGGAAGGTGGATAGAAGGTTGGTGGAGGTGGAAGTAGAAAAGGGAGGATGGAGGAGGGGGGAAGTGGAGGAAGAAGGTGGAAGAGTGGAGGGAGGAGGAAGGTGGAAGGAGGAGGTGGAGGTGGATGGAAGGTTTGAGGAGGGTGGAGGGGGTACGAAGGGGGAGTTGGAAGAGTGTAAAAGAGAAGGAAGAGGGAGAGGGTGGAGGAGGGAGGAGTGGAAGGGGGAGGGGGAAGAGGAAGAAGGAAGGAATTGGGAAGAGGGTGAAGCATGGAGGGAGGAGGTGGATAGAAAAGGGGAAAGACGAAGAATTTAAAAAGTGGGGAAGGAGGGATGGGGTACGAACAGAAGGTATAAGGAGGTGGAGGATAGGATGGTGGAGAAGGAAGAGACGGAGGAGAACGGATGAGGGGGAAGGAGAAAAAAATGGAAGAGTAAGGAAGGAGGAAGAGAGAAGATATGGAGAAGAAAGAAGGGGGAAGTGGATTTAAGGGGAAGGAGGCACAGATGGAAGGAGGAGGCGGAAGAGAAGTAGGGAAGAATGAACGAATGGGGAAGTAAGTGGGGGAAAGATGAATGGAAGAAGAGGGAAGAAGAAGCAAGACAAGAATGATAGAAGGAGGAGGCAACAAGTGGGGAGAGACAAGAGTAGGAAGATGAAGACAAATATAGAGGAGAAAGATTGATAGGAGAGAACAGAAGGAGAATAAGGAGGACAAGGAAAACAAAGAGAAATAGGGGGTCTAGGAAGAAAAAAGATGGAAGAGGGGAGGAAGAGAAGAAAAGGAGAAAGGCGAAGATGTGGAAGAAGAGGATAAAAGAGAGAAGGAGGTGGAACATGAAGATGGCGAAGAAGGAGGAGAAGGTAGCAGAAGAAGAGGAAGGTGAATGGAAATAGGAAGAGAGAAGAAGAAGGGTGGATTAAAGAATGGAAGAGGAAGAAAAAGGAGGAAGAATAGAGAAAACCAAGAAGAAATAAAACGTGGATAATAGAGGTGGGTAAGGAAGAAGCAGTGAATAAAGAGGAGGAAGGAGTATGGACAAAGAGGAAGAAGAGAGAAGACGTTAATAGGATAAAAAGGAAACGGAAGAAAAGAGTTAAAAGGGGAAAGGAAAGGATTCAAAAGGATTAGGGAAAAGGGGAAGAAGAAGCAAAAGGAGAAAGAGGAAGAGGAAGAAATAGGAAGGAGCAAGATGAGGATGAGAACACACACACACACACACACAAACACACACACACACACATATACACACACAGACACACACACACACAAATACACGCACAAACAAACACACACACACAAACACAAAACAAACAAACACACAAACACACACACACAAGCAAACACACACACTGATGTACACCTAAGTTTGTATGTACGTACAAATTACGAACAAAAGTCGTATACTGTTATTGAGGCTCCGAAGCTCTCCTAACGTAACGAACAAGTGTCACGTTATTCGACTGCTCGAGACAAAATTCGACACATGTTTTAAAAGTTTCGTCCGCGAATTTACATAATGTATACTCATTTGTGTGTGTATGTGTGTTTGTGTGGATTGTGTGTGTATGTGTGACCTACAGAGCGAAAGGGATAGGGTAGTGGAGAGATAGATAGATAGATAGATAGAGAGAGAGAAAGAGAGAGAGAGAGAGAGAGAGAGAGAGAGAGAGAGAGAGAGAGAGAGAGAGAGAGAGAGAGAGAGGGAGGGAGAAGAGAAATAGATAGATAGAGAGATGGAAAGAGAGAGAGAGAGAGAGAGAGAGAGAGAGAGAGAGAGAGAGAGAGAGAGAGAGAGAGAAATGGGTAGATAGATAAACAGATAGATAGATAGAGAGAGAGATAAACAGAAGATAAAGAGGTAGATAGACAGTTTGCTAGATAGACTGACAGAGGGATAGACCAATGAAGAGAGTGAGAGATGAAGGGACTGATAGATACATACAATTTCGCTTTATTGAGTTTTTGTCTATTCATATATTCGCTTGCATATAGATTCATTTATATTACCATATTTAGGCCTACCGTTGTAGGCTTATGTTTAGCAAGCTATACAGTATGGAAATGATGTGATCATAAAAGATTGATAAAAATGATGAAAACAGAATATCACAATAAACAAAGAGTTCGAAATATATATATATATATATATATATATATATATATATATATATATATATATATATATATATATATATATATATATAAGTATATATACATATATATATATATATATATAGATATATATATATATATATATATAGATATATATATATATATATATATATATATATATATATATATATATATATATATAAGTATATATATATATATATATATATATATATATATATATATATATATATATATATATATATATATATATATATCAGAAAGAGTAAGAGAAAGAGAAGATGCACAATAGGAATTAGAGATTTAAAAAACAGAGATAAAAACGATGGCAAGAAAAGAAGACGAAGCCATTCTAAAAAAACGGGAGACAGATCGAAAACGAAAACAAAAAGGTCAAATCAACAACATTACCAAACATATAACATGCATCACGAATTTAAGGTCATTTTTTCCAAGCGAGATCCGAATCAGGTTCTAAATCCTTTATCGATAAAAGGCCGCTTTTAAAAGGTCGTCTCCCGATCTGCTCTTATCAAGATTGGGTTCTTTGTGTCCAAGTTATTGATCTGATTAAAGGTTCTAATTGCAGAGCCACGTTGGGTCTCCTCGGCCAAGTGGTT
>NC_091565.1:42810694-42813194 GCF_042767895.1 Penaeus vannamei
AGAACATTACCCATAATGAAAGGAACTCTTGCAACATTTGAATCCTTAAAGCTGATGTTAAGAAGAAAGAACAAGAAAGAAGGACACGAGCGAGGCATAGGATTTGTGCGTTTGTGAGTCCTTTTTATATGCTATGTACATACACACACACACACAGAAACATACATATGTATATAAGCGCACGCACACGAACGAACACACACACACAAACACGCACACACATGCATATAAACACACGCATCACACCTTCATCATTATCACCATCACCAGCATCACAACCACCATTATCCCCATTATGATAACCATCACTACCACTAGTATCACTATTACCCCCACCATCATCACCATGACCACAACCATTATCACCACCATCATCACCACCGCCATCACCATCACCATGATCACAACCATTATCACCACCACTATCATTACCATCATCACCACCCTCATCACTATTACCATCATCACCATCACCACCATCGCCATCATCACCACCATCACCAACATCATCACCACCGCCATCATCATCACCACCATCACCATCGCCATCACCACCACCACCAACATCATCACCATCACCATCATCACCATCATCACCACCCTCATCACCATCACCACCGCAACCACCATTTAAGAAATCCATTTGAATACAATTATCCCGAAACACAGCGCACAATTTTTTTTTTTTATCCGAGATTAAGCGCCAAAAATAGTGAATCCTTTTAAAGAGTATGTGTTAAATGGACATATTTATTCTTTTAATTTTTTGTCATTATATGCGTTACAGTTAAAACAACAATGACGACAAATAAGCAGACAATAATAACAACTTCAATAACAGCTACAACAAAAAACAATAGCAACTTTAAGAACGTTTACAGCAAAATAATAACAATAACTTTAACGACAATATTGACAATAATAAAGATGATAACAACAACTTTAACAACAACAACTTTGACAACAACATGAACAACAACAACAAAAAGACATTAATACCTACAACAATGAATGCACTTGCAACAACAACAAATTATACAACTATATTATTTTTTTATAACACCAAGACAACCCTCACCAATGAGTAAGCCTACAAAAACTACAACAAAGACATCGAGAAAAACTATAACTTTTACTACAACAGATCCTACAACATGGAATCTCGAAGCAACACCCAAAACAGGAAATTCTATAACAACTTCAACAAGAATGCCACAACAATTATCATAGGAAAAGAGACTACAACAAGAACTCATACAACAACATGAAAACGAAGAGAAAAACAACAACAAAAATAACAACAATTCAAAGCAAAGAAAATACAACTAAAGGAAAAATCTCAACAACACATAACTAGAAAATAACCAGAGCAACGTCTGATATATATGTATACAAATACAAAAAAAAAAAAAAATCTCTAACGCCAACAACAAAAAGTATACAAAAGCAACAACAAACACAACAAAAAAGATATTAAAATCATCGGAAGATTATTCAAAGTTATGCATGAAAAAATATAATCTATTTTGCCAATGAAATGAGAAGGAACAGGGGATGCCCTCCCCCCCCCCCCCATCTCCTTCTCGAGGAACATCTATAACTTTTATCGTTTAAAGGTAAATTCGCCAAATATATCGGTTTACTAAGTATATATACTCCTCATACATACTACATATACATACATATATGAATATATATATGTATATATATATATATATATATGTATATATGTATACATATATACATATATATATATACATATATATATATGTATTTGCATATATATATATATAAGTATATATATATATATATATATATATATATATATATATATATATATATATATATATATATATATATATATATATATGCATATATGTATATATATTTATATATATGTATATATATTTATCTATATATATATATATATATATATATATATATATATATATATATATATATATATATATATATTTATATATATATACTTATTTATTTATTCATTCATTCATTTATTCATTTATCTATTAATTTATTCATATGTATGTATGTATTGATAAGGATAATGTAATGATAATGAGAATCAATTTGCTCTCTCTCCTCCCTCCCTCCCCCTCCCCCTCTCTCTCTCTCTCTCTCTCTCTCTCTCTCTCTCTCTCTCTCTCTCTCTCTCTCTCTCCCCTTCTCCCTCTCTCTCTCTCTCTCTCTCTCTCTCTCTCTCTCTCTCTCTCTCTCTCTCTTTCTCAATTTCTTCCCACGCGCCAAGCACTGGGTGTGAGCATAACCGCGACCCAAGGACCACTTCAAGCCAAAGGCCATTGTGTAAGAGGGTCGAGAAGTATGCTGTGACCTCTTTGAACCAGGTCAAGGGTCAGTTTTAAAAATTTTCTTAGGTCATCGGCCCTGACCTAAAATAATGATAATGATGACGATGATAAAGGTTATAATTATGATAATGATAATGATGATGATGATGATAATGATTCTGATAGTGATGATA
>NC_091565.1:42818194-42823194 GCF_042767895.1 Penaeus vannamei
TGAAAATAATAATAATAATAGTGATAATAATAATAATGATAATAATAATGATAATAATAATAGTAATTATAATGATAACAACAACAATGCTAATAATATAATAATAATAAGGATATTGAAAAAAGTAATAACAATAATGATAACATGATAGTTATAATAATGATAGTAATGATAATAGTTATCATTATTATCATTACTATTATAATAACAACAGTAATAGTAATAATAACAATAATGATAATGATAATGATAATGATAATAATAGTTATAATGATAATAGTAATGAAAATACTAATGATAATAATAATATTAATAAGAATGAAAATTATAATGATGATAATAATAACAATAATGATAATGATAGTTAAGTTAATAATAATGACAATGTTGATAATAATGATAATAGTCATAATACTAATAATAGTCATAATGATAATAATAGTCAAATGATAATAATAATAATGATAATAATAATAATAATAATAATAATAATAATAATAATAATATTGATAATAATAATGATAGTAATAATAATGATAATAATAATGATAATAATGCTGATAATAATGATAATAGTAAGAATAAACATGGGAAAAGAAACAGTACATCAAGAAAAAGAAGAAAGAAAGAAAGAAAATGAAAATAAGAAAAAACGAAAGAAATAACAATGAGAAGGAAGAAGAAGCAGAACGGGAAGAGAAGAAGAAGAAGGAGAAGGAGGAGGAGAATAAGAAGACGAAGAAGAAGAAGAAGAAGGAGAAAAAGAGGAGGAGGAGGAAGAAGAAGAAGAAGAAGAAGAAGGAGAAGAAGGGGAAGAAGAGGAAGAGGAAGAGAAAGGATGAGAACGAGAGAGAGGAAGGCACAGCGGAATGGTCG
The DNA here is from genome assembly GCF_042767895.1 of Penaeus vannamei. Taxonomy (NCBI): domain Eukaryota; kingdom Metazoa; phylum Arthropoda; class Malacostraca; order Decapoda; family Penaeidae; genus Penaeus; species Penaeus vannamei. Next base: position 42,819,071 of record NC_091565.1, read on the forward strand.
GCTTTGCTTGCTTTCTCATACAGGGTTTAATTGCGGCCTCGATGTAGGAGCGCCCGTGTGCCTGCGTCTCCTTGTTTGGTTGTGTGCTTGTGTGATGTGTGTGTTTCTTTGTGTGCTTACGTGCTTGGGGTTGTTTGTTTACGTGCATGTGTTGTGTTTGTTTGTTTGTGTGCTTGGGGTTGTTTGTTTGTGTGCTTGAGGTTGTTTGTTTGCGTGTTTGGGGTTGTTTGTTTGTTTGTTTGTCTGTTGTGTTTGTTTGTTTGTTTGTTTGTGTGCTTGGGGTTGTTTGGTTGTGTGCTTGTGTGTTGGGGTTGTTTGTTTGTGTGCTTGTGTGTTGTGTTTGTTTGGTTGTGTGCTTGGGGTTGTTTGTTTGTGTGTTGTGTTTTTGGTTTGCGTGCTTGTGTGTTGTGTTGTGTTTGTTTGTGTGCTTGCGTGCTTGGGGTTGTTTGGTTGTGTGCTTACGTGCTTGGGGTTGTTTGTTTGTGTGCTTACGTGCTTGGGGTTGTTTGTTTGTGTGCTTGTGTGTTGGGGTTGTTTGGTTGTGTGCTTGGGGTTGTTTGTTTATGTGCTTGTGTGTTGGGGTTGTTTGTTTGTTTGTGTGCTTGGGGTTGTTTGTTTGTGTGCTTGTGTGTTGTGTGTGTTTCTTTGTGTGCTTGCGTGTTTGGGCTTGTTTGTTTACGTGCTTGTGTGTTGTGTTTGTTTGGTTGTGTGCATGGCTGTGTGTGTTGCGTTTGTTTGCGTGCTTGATGGTGTGCGTGCGTTGTGTTTGTTTGTTTGTTTTTATCTATGTTTGGCTGTGTGCTTGTTTGGTTGTGTGCATGTGTGTTTAGCATTGTCTAGTGTGCCTGGTTGTATGTATGTTTATATGCTTGACTGTGTGTATGTTTGTATGTTGTACTTGGAAGTGCATGCTTTGTGTGTGTGTGTGTTTGTGTGTTATCCTAATTCTTTGTTTGTGTGCTTGTATATCCTGGAGTTGTTTGTTTGTGCGCGTGTTTGTGTGAGCTAATTTGTGTTACGAACCTGTGTTTCTTTGTGCGCACTTGTATGTATTTATGTTTGTCTGTATATGCATTTGTTTGCTTGCGTTTGCGTGTGTTTGTACGTGTGTATGTGGTCGTCCTTCTATGTCTTTTTGTGTTTGTTTCTCTCTCTCCTTCCCTCTTTCTCACTTTCTCTCTTTCTTTGTTTGTAGTCGGCCTCCTGTGTCTTTGCGTGTTTGTTTGTCTTTCTCTTTCCTTCTTTCTCTCCTTTTCTTTTTCTTTGTTTGTTAGGCACACACTTCGCAACGAAGGAGAAAAGGCTTTTGATCAACTAAGATCGCGAAAAGGAACAAAGGGAAAAAAATCAAAATATGAAAAAAATAAAGATATGCAAACAATAAACATGAAAAGAATTTTACGATATACATAGAATATGAGAAATAAAAAATATTAAGAATAAAGATAATTCATGAAGGAAGAAAAGAAGATGTGAAGGCATTTAACAATGAAAATAGTAAGAAATAATAGAAAAATGATGTTCACAAGGAAAATTAGATACGAATAAGAATTAAAGAAAAGAAGAAAAAGAAAACGATTCACGGGAAAGTAAAATACAGAGAAATCATGAAAACTTGAAGGCTGTTCATAATGAAAATAAAACAGATCTAAATAATGAAGAAAATATGAGAAATTTTCACAATGGAAATCAGATAGAATATAAGCAATAAAGATGAAAATTGAAAACAGTTCACAAGAAGGAAAACAGAGAAAATTAGATAGGACGAAGATAAGATAAACAAAAATAATGAAAATGAAAATAAAGTTTTGAAAATAAGATAAACAGAAAAAAATGAAAATACGAAAACAAACCAAATTAAATATAAGATACCCCCCCCCAAAAAAAAAAAAAAAAAAAATCAAATATATTCATTTCTGGTTGAAAATTCAATGAACATAATATAAAAAGAAACCATAGAAAATAAAACAAGATAATTACTGATAAAAGGTAGATGAAGGGAATTGATAAAAACGGAAAAATGCAAACTAAAATACATAGAAAATAATTCGGATTTCGACATGAAATCAAATAGCAATAAAAAACAAATAAAAAGAATTAATAAAAAAACAAAACAAATGCACAGCGAAAACGTAATTGATAAAAACGGAAAAATACAAACTAAAATATATAGAAAATAATTCAGATTTCGACATGAAATCAAATAACAATAAAAACCAAATAAAAAGAACTAATAAAGATAAAACCAAATGCGCAGCGAAAACGAAATAGAAATAAGGACCAAAAACGAAAATACGAAGGCAATTCACTTAAAAAAAGAAAGAAAGAAAGAAAGAAAGAGAGAAAGAAAGAAAGAGAGAAAGAAAGAAAGAAAGAAAGAGAGAAAGAAAGAAAGAAAGAAAGAAAAAAGATACGTAGTCCAGAGAGTCGCGGAGGCAGAGTGGGCGGAGCCAGAGAGACCGAGCACAACCCGTTTTCAAAAGACCCAAAGGAATCAATTTCCTCATCGCTCTCTCTCTCTCTTACTCCTCGTCTTTCCTCTCTTTATTTTTAAAAATCATCAAGTTTCTTTCTCTCTTTCTTTCTAGTTTTTTTCCCCTCCTCTTCTCTCCTTCCCTCCTTCCTATGCTATTTCCTCTTGTCTACTTTTGCGCTCTCTCATTTCCAGGCGCGGGAGCGGTGATGGCGGAAGATTTCTTTTCATAAATTTGATAATTTACTTCATTATTTGTTTATTATTTGGTATATTTAGTCATCTATATCTTAAGGAATATTTTCGGTTATGATGTAAGTTATATATAAATTTATTTACTTGTTTCTATATCTATCAATGGCGGATTAATTTCATTCATTCACTTTTTCTTTTTTTTCTGTGTAAGACCTCAGTGCTTCGGTATTTAGTGTAGAGGAATATTGATGCACGCACGCACGCACGCACGCACGCACGCACGCACGCACGCACGCACGCACGCACGCACGCACGCACGCACATATAAAGAGAAAAAAAAGACGTAGATGTAGTAGCGGAAGAAGAAAAAAAAAGAGGAAGAGAAAATAACAAGAGAAGCGAAAAAGAAAAAAAACAAAACAAAGATGAGTGAGAAGTAGAAGAAGAAATGAGAAAAGAAAGAGGAGGAAAAAGAGAAAAAGGTAAAGAAATGATATAAGAAAAAAAGATAGAGATGTCATGGTAACGTGTCATTACTGTTCTTCATTATCGCATCAATGTTGTCTGTTTTGTATGTCTGTCTGCTTCCCTCCTGCTATCTATCACTTTCCTTCTCTTTTTTCTTCTTTCTCTCTCTCTTTCTCTCTTTCTCCCTCTGCCCCCCCCCTTTCTATTTTCCCCCTCTCTCTCCAACTATCTCTATTTCTCTCTCCCTCCTTCTCTCTCTCTCTCTTTCTCTCTCCACTCTCTGTGCCCCCCCCCCCCTCCAATCTCTCTCTTTCCCTCTCTCTCCATCTATCTTTTTTTTTCTCTCTCTTACTCTAGATCTCTCGCTCCAACCCTCACCCCTCTGTCTGTCTGTCTGTCTCTCTCTCTCTCTCTCTCTCTCTCCCTCCCTCCACCGCCTTTCCTCCCTCCCTCCTCCCTCCACCCTTTCCCTCCCTCCATCCCTCCACCCTTTTCCTCCCTCCCTCCCTCCACCCCCTTTCCCTCCCTCCCTCCTTCCCCCTCCCTCACCCTCCATCCCACCCTCCCTCCACCGCCTTTCCTCCCTCCCTCCCTCCACCGCCTTTCCTCCCCCTCCTTCCCCCTCCCTCCCACCCTCCCTCCACAACCGCAAACGCCTGCACACCCATCGCCACGCACCCCACTTCCACTCCACTCACTCAACCCCCAACCCCCCTCCCTCCCACTCACCACCCCACCCACACGCCCCGCCCGAGAGAGTGAGGCCCGAACAGGAATCGCAAACAAGCTTATATAGTCTCGGGATTATGTTAATTATCCTTCATTATATTGGCGTCTTAGTCATCTGGGCTCATTAGCATAATCAGAACGGGAAAGTCGGGTTGGAATCTCTCGCGCCTTCGCTCTTTCAGTCACGGGCCTTGGCTCTGGCTTGCGCTTTATGTGAGTTTACATGTAGATGTGTGTATGTATGTATGTATGTATGTAT
>NC_091565.1:42828194-42835694 GCF_042767895.1 Penaeus vannamei
AAAAATAAGAGAAAAATATAGAGAAAGGATAGAATAGATGTAGAGGTGAAAGTGCTAGGAAGCAGAAGAGATGAAGCGGATGCTATTAAAAAGAAAAATGCAAGGGGAGGGAAAAGAAAAGACAGAAAAGAACAACCAAAAAAGGAAAAAGAAGTAAGAAGTTGGTGGAAGAAAAGGAGATAGATAGATAGGTAGATAGAGAGAGAGAGAGAGAGAGAGAGAGACAGACAGACAGAGAAAGAGAGATAGAGAGCGAGAGAGACAGACAGACAGAGAAAAAGAGAGAGAGAGAGAGAGAGAGAGAGAGAGAGAGAGAGAGAAAGAGAGAGAGAGGCGATGATACACTTGAGAAGTTGATGACTGTCAAATATTGCTTGTCACCTGTCAACTCGTCAACCTGTAAAAATAATCAACCTGCCACCCCATCAACCTGCCAGTCAGTCACCCAATGAACCTGTCAACCTGTCAGTCAACCAACATGTCAACCTGTCATCTTGCCCACCTGTCACCTGCCCACCTGCCCACCTGTCACCTGCCCACCTGTCACCTGCCCACCTGTCACCTGCCCACCTGTCACCTGCCCACCTGTCACCTGTCAACCTGCCACTCTGTCCACCTATCAATCTGTCAAATTGTCTTGTCATAAATCCTCATCCCCTGTCACGCAAAGAGGAGAAGGGAAGGAGGAAATAAATCAGAAGTGTTTGGGAGAGAGGAAGAGGAGGGGAAAGAATAGAGAAAGAGGGAAGTGAAGAAAATAATTGAGGGGAAAGAAGAGAGGGGAGAATGTAGGAAAATGAGGAGAGAAGAGAGGGGAAGAGAAGGAATAAATAAGAATCATTTAGGGTAAAAAAAAAAGATCAGAAAGAAGGGAAAAAGAAAAAGGGAGCAATAAACATGACTGAAAGAGAAAGGAAGAAAATGAAAGGAAATGAAAATAGAAAAATAAACACAGAAAGTTTAGTAATATGAAATAATTAGGAATAAATCAGGAGGAGGAGAAAAAGAAGAAAGGATATGGAGAAGAAAGAAGATAAAAGAAGAAGTTGAAGTAAAGGGAGAGGAAAAGGAAGAATGATGATAAGAAGGAAAGAAGGGAAAGAAAAAAAATATGGAAACGAATAAGAAGACAAATGAGAAAAAGGAAAGAAAAAATAGACAAACAGGAAAGAAAACGAACCGGCCAGGAATAGAAAAGTTCCCCCTTTAACAAATCCAATGATTCGTTTTCTTTAACGCCTCGTAATCGCCTTATTTTTATTTTTTTCATTAACACTTTATCCAAAGGATTTTCGGGATAATCTCGGAGGCTGGTAGATTTTGCTTTCATCCAGTGGCCATTTGTTATCCTGCTCTCGCGCTCTCTCTGATTACGTTGCTCTCTCTCTCTCTCTCTCTTTCTCTCTCTCTCTGTCTCTCTCTCTCTCTCTCTCTCTCTCTCTCTCTCTCCTCTCTCTCACTTTCTCTCTCTCTTTCTTTGTCTCTCTCTCTCTCTCTCCTCATTTCTTTTTCATTTCCTTATACCCTCTATTTTTCTCCCTCCCTCCTTTCCCTATCTCCCTCCTCCCTTTTTCATCACCTTTCTCTTTCTATTTATCTCCTCCCTCCTTCCCCCATCTTCTTCCTCCCTCTCTTTATCTCCCTCCCTCCTTTCTCCCTCTATTTATCTCCCTCCCTCCTTCCTCCCTCTCTTTATCTCCCTTCCTCCTTCCTCCCTCTCTTTATCTCCCTTCCTCCTTCCTCCCTCTCTTTATCTCCCTTCCTCCTACCCTCTATTTATCTCCCTCCCTCCTTCCTCCCTCTCTTTATCTCCCTCCCTCCTTCCTCCCTCTCTTTATCTCCCTCCCTCCTTCCTCCCTCTCTTTATCTCCCATCCTCATACCCTCTATTTATCTCCCTCCCTCCTTCCTCCCTCTCTTTATCTCCCTCCCTCCTTCCTACCCTCTCTTTATCTTCCTCCCTCCTTCCTCCCTCTCTTTATCTCCCATCCTCATACCCTCTATTTATCTCCCTCCCTCCTTCCTCCCTCTCTTTATCTCCCTTCCTCCTTCCTCCCTCTATTTATCTCCCTCCTTCCTCCTACCCTCTATTTATCTCCCTCCTTCCTCCCTCTATTTATCTCCCATCCTCATACCCTCTATTTATCTCCCTCCCTCCTTCCTCCCTCTCTTTATCTCCCTTCCTCCTACCCTCTTTCCCCCTATGCACTCGGTAATACACAAGGCTTATATCGGGCACAAGGGAACAGCTGCATCTCATCAGCTGTTCCGAAGCACGAGGAAGAGATCGGCGCCCTTCTCTCGCTCTCTGTAACGCGGAAAACAATCCAGTTCTGCCTCGCGAATGTATTGTGTGCTGTGCTTGTGTTTTTTGTTTTTTTCTCTGGGTTGTATTTGCGTTGGTGATTGTATGATTTTGTATTGTATTGCGATTGTATTGTGTGCTGTGCTTGTGTGTTTTTTTCTGGGTTGTATTTGCGTTGGTGATTGTATGATTTTGTGTTTGTGTGTGTGTGTGTTTGTAGGGGGAGGAGGGGGTGGTTATATATGTTTGTGTGTGTGTGGGTGTGTTTGTGTGGGTGGGTGTGTTTGTGTGGGTGTGTTTGTGTGTGTGTGTGAGAGAGAGACAGAGAGAGAGAGAGATAGATAGATAGAGAGAGAGAAGGGGGGTTGGGGGGAATAAAGAGAAAGAGAGAGAGAAAGTGAGAGACAGACGCAGAGAGAGAGAGAAAGAGAGTGTGCGTTTATATGTGTGTTTTTCTTCGTCATTCTTGATATCGTTAGGATTATTGTTATTATCATCACCAAGAAGTACTGGCACACAAACACGCACACAAAGACACACATAGATACAAATAAACACGCACACACGGATACAAGCACACACACACATAAATACATACAGCCAGGCATACATACAATTGAGGAACATAAATATTGCTTTATGAAATGTACTTCATTGATTTACAGAAGGATTAATTGGGGATTGGAGGAGATTAAGAAGGAAAGAGGAGGAGGAAGAGAGATAGGAAGGATGAAAGGAAAATGGGAAAAAAAAGAGATTAAGTGAAGGGTAACGGGATTGAGAAAGAGAGGGACGGAAGGAGAGAGGGAGAAAGAAAGAGAGAGAGAGAGAGAGAGAGAGAGAGAGAGAGAGAGAGAGAGAGAGAGAGAGAGAGAGAGAGAGAGAGAGAGAGAAAGAGAATGAGAGAGAGAGAGAGAGAGAGAGATAGAGAGAGAAAGAGAGAGAGAGAGAGAATAGAAAGACAAAGACAGGCAGACAGAGAGAGAGAAAAAAAAAAGAAATAGCAAGACAGACAGGTAGATTGTTAGACAGAAACCAGAAAAAAGAAAAAGAAAAGTGCATTGACAGATAAAAAAAAAAAAAAGTTATAATAAATAGATAAAGAAAGAAAGAGAATAAAGAGCACGGAGAACAAATCAATAAAGAGATAGAGAGAGAGAAAACCAAGAAAATTCCCAGCCACCGAACCCACGACGCACCCACCGATCCGCCTGGCTGCTTGCGTCTGCCTTACACAAGCACAAGACGAGGGAGATTTTTATTATTGATACTCCAGAAAGTTCAGCGGACGTCTACTCCACCCCCCACCCCCCACCCCCCCACGCTATCCCACTGCACGCCTCTCCCCCTCTCCCTCCCTCTTCCCTTCCCCCTCTCCACTGCACTCCCCTCCCTCTCCACTGCTCTCCTCCCAGTCCTCCCTCCTCCCCCACTGAACTCCCTCCCTCTCCACTGCACTCCCTCCCCCCTCTCTCCACTGCTCTCCCCTCCTCCCCCCTTCCTCTCCACTGCACTCCCCTCACTCCCCCTCCCTCTCCACTGCACTCCCCTCCCTCTCCACTGCTCTCCCATCCCCTCCTCCCTCCTCTCCCACTGCACTCCCTCCCTCTCACTGCACTCCCTCCCCCCTCTCTCCCACTGCTCTCCCCTCCTCCCTCCCACCCCCTCTCCACTGCACTCCCCTCCTCCCTCCTCTCCCTCTCCACTGCTCTTCCCTCTCTCCCTTCCCCCTTCCTCTCCACTGCACTCCCTCCCTCTCCACTGCTCTCCCATCCCCCTCTTCCCTCCTCTCCCACTGCCTCCTCCCTCTCCACTGCACCCCTCCCTCTCTCCTGCTCTCCCTCCTCCTCCCACCCCCCTCTCCACTGCACTCCCTCCTCCTCCCTCTCCCTCTCCACTGCTCTTCCCTCCCCTTCCCCTTCCTCTCCACTGCACTCCCTCCCCTCTCCACTGCTCTCCCATCCCCCTCTTCCCTCCTCTCCCACTGCACTCCCCTCCCTCTCCACTGCACTCCCCTCCCTCTCTCTCCACTGCTCTCCCTCCTCCTCCCACCCCCTCTCCACTGCACTCCCTCCTCCTCCCTCTCCCTCTCCACTGCTCTTCCTCCCTTCCCCTTCCTCTCCACTGCACTCCTCCTCCTCCCCTTCCCTCTCCACTGGACTCTCCCTCCTCCTCCCTCTCCTCTCCACTGCTCTCCTTTCCCTTCCCCCTCCCTCTCCACTGCACTCCCATCCCTCTCCACTGCACTCCCCTCCTCCTCCCCTCTCCTCTCCACTGCACTCCCCTCCCCCTCTCCACTGCACTAACCCCCTCCCCCTCCCCCCCTCCCATTCTACCATCCAGACACCCAACTTATATAACTTTTTAATATCATTTTATCTCTTTTGATATTTTATTGTTGTCATGAGTGATATTGTTGTTATCATTTCATAAGTTCGTTTATGAATGATTATCTTCTTTATTATCTTACCATTCTTATCATCAATATTGTTCTTGTTATCATTATCATTACTATCATCAAAACTGTCATTGTCATTATCACTATCATTATTGTTATTACTATCATTATCATTACTATCATCATCATCATTATCATTATCTTTATTGTTATGGTTATTGTCACTATTTTTTATCATTATTATCATTCTTCTTATTATTATTATTATCATTATCATTATTATTATTACTATTATTATTATTATCATTATTATCATCTTTATTATCATCATTATTATTATCATTATCATCATTATTGTTATCATTATCATCATTATCATTGTTGTTATTATTATTATCATCATTGTCATCATCACCATCATCATTATCATTATCATCATTATTGTTATCATCATTATTATTATTATCATTAACTTTATTATCATTATAATATTCATTTTTATCCTTACTATTATCATTACCATTATCATTATTATCATTATGATGATGATGATGTTGATGATTACCATTACCATTATCATTATTGACATTATTATCATAGTAATTATTATTACTCTCCTTATTATCATTGTTATCCTCATCATCATTATTTTTATCACTACGTCATTTCTCTTATTATTTTTAGGATTGCCATTGCTAATATTATCATTGGTATTTGTATTATTATAATCATCAATATCATTAATCACATTGCTATATTTATGGCCATCATCATTACCATTAACTTTATAATAATTTCTATTATCATTAGAATTAACATGACTGTTAATACTTTTATCATAATCTTTATCTTATTCACTATTATCATTATTACCTTTATGAGAATTATTATCGTTATCATCGTCATTATCAATACAATCCTTTTTGTCACCATAATCATTTATATCATCTATATATATATAATTTATATCATCTATAATCATTTATATCATCTATATCTATATCATTTATACCATCTATATATCTATATCATCATTATATAGCATAATTATCATCATATCTTAATAGTCATGCATTACTAGTAAAAATTAAAGCAAATCGAATCAAAAACAAAGAAAAACATCTTTATAAGCGAATGAGATTATAAACAAAACTCAAATTGGTAACTGACATTTTGAACAAAGACGAACAAACGAGAAAAAAAATATAAACTGAATAAAGAAGTGAACACCAACTGAAATAATAATAACCTGGAGAACAAGAAACAAAATTCAAGACCAGGTGAGTCAGAGATTTAAAGAAATATATATAGATTTATAAACCATTCAACTAAGAGTTCAATAGATAAATAAGAAAATAAATAAATAAATAAAAAGAAAAAGAAAAGAAAAGAAAGAAACTGAAACAAAAAAGAACCAAAAAACCGCATGAAATATGAAAACGGAGACAGAGAGAACCCAAAAATAGATAGGGTAAGGGCGGGTGTGACGTCATACTCGGCGGGTGATGATGTAATACATGCTTTAGGGCTATGGGTTGGAAGGGGAGTGAAGGGGGGGGGGGTGGAGTTCGATAGATAGATTGATAGATAGACAGGTAGGTACGTAGTTGATCGGGTAGTGAGGTAGTCAGATATCACTATTGTGGTCAATATTGTCACTATCATCATCATTATTATCATTATTATTATCAGTATTATCATCATCATTATTAACAGTATTATCATCGTCATCATTATTATTATCATTATCTTTATCGTTATCATCACCATCATCATTATTACTGTTTTTAATGATAATATGATACTATTAACAAGAACAGCAACAGCAATAATGATGATAATGATGATTATCTCCACTTATACTACCCTCTCCTCCCTCTCCACCCCCTCCCCCTCCTTCCCATCCCTCTTCCTTCCCCCTTATCCCACCTTCTCTATAAATAATAAATGATAAATAAGTTAATAAAGGTAATGATAACAATAACAGTGATAATAACAATAGTTACCCCTGTTACCAAGGCAGTAGGGGTAACTGAACAATCAATTGAAAAATACTTGGATGGTTGGCATCTACGTTTGGCTGAGACACACAGTCAAAAATGTCATGAAAATCTGTTCATAGCTTTTTTAGTCATCCTGCCAACTAACTAACAAACAAATTAGATAACTAACGCTACCCAAAACATAACCTCCTTGACAGAGATAATACTAATGAAAGTAATAATAACAATGATAATAATGAAAATAATAATAACAATAGTAATAAAAACACTAATAATAATAATAATAATAATGACAACAATGGAAATAATGATACCAATAATGATGATACCAATAATGATAATAATAACAATGATGATAATGATAATAGTAATAGTAATTAGGATAATAACATTCATCATAATAATATTAATTATGATAATTATAACAATAATAATGATAATAATAACAAAATTGATGATCAGGAGAATAATCGGAAAAAAATGATATCAATAAACAATCAAAGCAGATGAATAAAAAAAAAAAGAAAAAAAAAATAGTCAACAAAAAAGAACATTAAAAAAAAAAAGAAAAGGAGAAAAAAATATATCAACAAAAAAGAACATTAAATAGAAACGCAAAAAAAATGTCATCCCGTAAACATAAATTAATTTCTCTCTGCTCGTCCCTGATTGGCTGATTCCGGTGGTCGTCATGAGCCAATCACAGCGCAGGGAAGCGCGGGACAATAAGACCAGCGGGAACATCAATCTTGTTAAATTATCAAGAAATCGAAGACTGGAAACCCTTTTCATGGG
>NC_091565.1:42843194-42850694 GCF_042767895.1 Penaeus vannamei
CACACACAAACAAATAAACAAACACATAAACACACAAATATATCAAAATCAGAAAAAAATAAACAAGGAATTAATTGAAAAAATGAGAAGAGAAAATTATCCAAATGATTTGCAGTTCCATCGGTTAACTTTCTGCGTAAATTAATAGATAAATAGATGGACTTATAGATAGACGGATTTTTAGATAGACAGACAGACAGATATACTTAAATGGAATGGTAAAAAAGGCAGATATAGATTTATGAATAGAGAGAGAAATAGATAGACAGCTAGAGAGATGGAAATATATATACAAAGAAATAAAGGTATATAGAGAGATAGATAGACACATAGGTGCATATATAGATAGATGGATAGATAGACAGATAGATAGATAGGTAGATATAAATAGATGGATAGATAAAAGATATATAAATGGGTAGATATACATAGATGGATGGATATAAAATAGATGGACTGACAGATAAACAGATAAATAGACAGATAGATAGATAGACAGATAGATAGATAAACAGATACATAGATAGATAGACAGATAAATAGACAGGCAGATAGATAGATAGGCAGATAAATAGATAGACAGATAGATAGATAAGTAGATAGATACATAGATAGACATAAATAGATAGACAGGCAGATAGACAGATAGACAGATAAATAGATAGACAGATAGATAGATAAGTAGATAAATACATAGATAGACAGATAAATAGATAGACCGGCAGATAGATAGACAGGCAGATAAGTAGATAGACAGATAGATAGATAGATAAGCAGATAAATAGATAGATAGACAGATAAATAGATAAACAGGCAGATAGACAGATAAGCAGATAAATAGATAGATAGACAGATAAATAGATAGACCGGTAGATAAATAGATAAGCAGATAAATACATAGATAGACAGATAACTAGATAGATAGGCAGATAGATAGATAGATAGACAGATAAATAGATAGACAGATAAATAGATAGATAGACAGATAAATAGATAGACAGGCAGACAAATGGACTAATAGACAGAGGAACGAAGAACTATGTCGCATATTTGCAAAGGAGAGAGTGACATAGTCTAGGTCGCTCCTGGCGCATCACTCCTCTCTCTTCTTCCTCCTCTCTTAACCCCTCTTTCTTCCTCAGAATATCCCTTTTTTCCTCTCCCCATCTGTCTGTTCCCATTTCCAGATCCCCATCTCACTCCTTCTCGCTTGCTCTAATTTGTCTACTCTTCCCCATCCTTTAATTCTACTGCTAAATCCTTTTCCCCGATTTTCTACCCTAATTTTTTTTACCCCAAATCCACCCGATTTTTTAAAATTCAAATTACTACGGCATACGAACCTTCTTTTCATCCTCATTTTAAACTCTAACCTCAACCCAAACTAATCCTTTTCGTCAACTACACCGCCTCAGCCACAATCCCCATTCTCAACTTGACCCACAATTTTTTCCCCTATTTCCCTGCTCAGCCCCGATTTAATCCCTATTTCCCTGCTCAGCCCCGATTTAATCCCTATTTCCCTGTCCCCAACCTGCTATCATGCCATCCCAATTCCACCTTCAGACATAGCATTGTGTCTCTTGAAATGATGTTGCTCTCCTCGCCCTCTCTCGCTTTCTTTACCTATTCTCCTCCCACTACCCCAACCTCCTCCCATTCTCCCTTCCCCCTTCCTCCCATTCTCCCTCCTACTCCACCCGCACCCCTACCCCTCTCCCCCCTCCTGCTCCATCCCTCCCCCTGACCTTCCTGCCCTCCCCTCCTCCTCCAACTATCCCTCCTCCCCCTCCTACTCCACCCGTCCCCCCTCCTCCTCCTGCCCTCCCCTCCTCTTCCACTATCCCTCCTCCTCCCTCCTTGCTCCACCCGTCCCCCTCCTCCTCCTGCCCTCCCCTCCTCCTCCTGCCCACCCCTCCTCCTCCCACTCTCCCTCCTCCCTCCCTCACTGCCCTCCCCTCCTCCCTCCTACTATCCCTCCGCCCCTCCTGTTCCACCCGTCCCCCTCCCCCTCCCTGCTCCACCCGTCCCCCTCACCCACTATCCCTCCCCTCCCCCTCTTGCCCTCTCTCCCTCCCCCACTCTCCCTCCTCCCTCCCCTCCTCCCCCCACTCTCCCTCCTCCTCCCTATCCCCTACCCCACCCCCTTTCCCCTCCCCTTCCCACTCTCCCTCCTCCCTCCCCCCACCCCTCCCCTTCCCCCTCCCCTCCCCCACTATCCCTCCTCCCTCCCCCTCCTGCTCCCCCTCTCCCCCACCCACCCGTCCCCTCCCTTCCCTCCCCCTCACCCCCTCTCCCCTCCCCTTCCCATCTCTCCCTCCTTCCCTCTTGCCCTCTCCTCTTACCCCCTCCTCCCCTCCTCCCCCTCTCTCTCCTCCTACTCTTCCCCCTCCTCCCCTCCTCCTCTCCCCTCCCCCTCCTCCCACCCCCTCTCCCATCCTCCCTCCCCTTCCCACTCCTCCCTCCCCCACCCCCTCTCCCAAACCTCGCCGTCTGTATGCAAATGACCTCCGACAGCAGATCCGGGACTCGAGCTCCGCCCACCCAGATCCCGCTCCGCCTGGCGTGTCGCGACGTCGGGACCCGTTTTTAGCGAGAAATATTATTCATAAAGAGAAGGCGGGCGAAGGAAGTGAGAAGAGGAGAAGAAGGAGAGAAGGAGGAGAAGGAGAGAAGGAGGAGAAGAGAGAGGAGAGAGAGGAAGAGTAGGGCGAGGGGAGGGGGGTGGGGGTGGGGGAGGGGATGAAAGAGGTAAGATGGGCGAAGGAAGTGAGAAGAAGAGAAGAAGGAGAAGAGAGGGGGAGAAAAAGAGAGGGGGGCGTGGTGATGAAGATGGAAGGAGGAGGAGAGGGCGAGAGGGAGTGGGTAAAGGGGAGAGAGGGAGGGAGGGAGAAGGAGGGTGAAGGAGTCTGGTAAGACGGGGGAGGGGGGGGTGAGGATTAATTGTCAGCACAGGATGTGAAGGAGCGAGTGTGAACATTTATTAGCTATTCTCTCATAAATGTATGTATATACGTACCTAGACGAACACACACGCACACACACACACACACACACACACACACACAAACAAATACATCTAAAAAGAATGTGGGCGAGAGAGAGAGAGAAAGAGAGAGAGAGATAGATAGAGATAGAGCGAGAGAGAGAGAGAGAGGGAAAAGAGGGAACGAGAGAAAGAGAGAGGGAGAGAGAAGTGAGAAAGAGAGAAAGAGAGAGGGAGAGAGAGGAAAACATAGATAGCCAGATAGATAGATAGATAAACAGACAGATAGATAAATAAATAGATAGATAGAGACAGAGAGAGAAGAGGGGAGTGCACAAAGAGACAGACGATAATATCTTATTGATCGAATGACTTAGAAATTAAAAAGAAAAAAACAAAAAACAAAAAAATTAATGAATGTACTTCTAAGATTACTACCAGGAACAGGATATTTTTTTTTTTTTTTGAATTCTCCCTCTTTCCTGGATTTGTTTTCATTTGCATTTCATTTTTAACTTTATTATAAACCTTTATTCCCTTCCTTTCAATCTTATCTCCGATCTACTTCTCTTACTCGTTTTTACTTCCTCCCCCTCCCTCTCCCTCTCCTCTCCTCCCCTTCCTCTCCCTCCCTCCTCCTCCCTCTCTCCCTCCTCCTCCCCCTCTCCCTCTCTCCCTGCTCTTCCCTCTCTTCCCCTCTCTCTCTCCTCCTCCCTCTCTCTCTTCCTCTCTCTCCTTCCCCTTCTCTCTCTCCTCCCTCCTCCTCCCCTTCTCCCCCATCCTCTTCTTTTCTTTCTTTCTCTCTCTCTCCTCACTCACTCTCTCTCTCTCTCTCTCTCCCTCTCTCTCTCTCTCTCTCCCTCTCTCTCTCTCTCTCTCTCTCTCTCTCTCTCTCTCTCTCTCTCTCTCTGTCTCTCTCTCTCTCTCTCTCTCTCTCTCTCTCTCTCTCTCTCCCTCTCTCTCTCTTTCTCTCTCTTTTTCTCTTTCTTTCTCAAAAAAGAACTTTCTTTACGTCATTCCCCTCCTTCTTAAAAGATAAGAGCGACCGCTTGGTGCTTCTTGGAAGACTCTGCGTCGTGTGCTGCATCTTCGATTAATGGAATCAAAATGTTGAAGTTGAATTCTCGAAGCAATACAGAAAAAGGTCAGATAGATATTTTTCAAACCCTCTTTTTTTCTTTTTTTTCTTTTTATTTCTGGTCTTTCTCTTTTTTTTATTTCTGTTATTTGAATGTAAACCCTCCTTTTCTTTTCTTTTTTTCTTTTTATTTCTGGTCTTTCTTTTTTTCATCTCTGTTATTTGAATGTAAACCCTCTTTTTTTCTTTTTTTTCTTTTTATTTCTGGTCTTTCTCTTTTTTTTATCTCTGTTATTTGAATGTAAACCCTCTTTTTATCTTTTTTCCTTTTTATTTCTGGTCTTTCTCTTTTTTTATCTCTGTTATTTGAATGTAAACCCTCTTTTTATCTTTTTTTTTTCCTTTTATTTCTGGTCTTTCTTTTTTCTCTCTCTCTGTTATTTGAATGTAAACCCTCTTTTTTTCTTTTTTTTTCTTTTTTCATTTCTGGTCTTTCTCTTTCTCTCTCTCTGTTATTTGAATGTAAACCTCCTCCTTTTTCTTTTCTTTTTTTTCTTTTTTCATTTCTGGTCTTTCTCTTTTTCTCTCTGTTATTTGAATGTAAAACCCTCCTTTTCTTTTCTTTTTTTCTTTTATTTCTGGTCTTTCTCTTTTTTTTCTCTCTGTTATTTGAATGTAAACTCTCCTTTTCTTTTCTTTTTTTCTTTTTATTTCTGGTCTTTCTCTTTTTTTCTCTCTGTTATTTGAATGTAAACTCTCCTTTTCTTTTCTTTTTTTCTTTTTATTTCTGGTCTTTCTCTTTTTTTCTCTCTGTTATTTGAATGTAAACTCTCCTTTTCTTTTCTTTTTTTCTTTTTATTTCTGGTCTTTCTTTCTTTTTTTCTCTCTGTTATTTGAATGTAAACTCTCCTTTTCTTTTCTTTTTTTCTTTTTATTTCTGGTCTTTCTCTTTTTCTCTCTGTTATTTGAATGTAAACCCTCTTTTTTCTTTTTTTTTTCTTTCTTTTCATTTCTGGTCTTTCTCTTTTTTTCTCTCTGTTATTTGAATGTAAACCCTCTTTTTATCTTTTTTTTCTTTTTATTTCTGGTCTTTATCTTTTTGTTTCTCTCTGTTATTTGAATGTAAACCCTCTTTTTTTCTTTTTTTTTTTCTTTTTATTTCTGGTCTTTCTTTTTGTTTCTCTGTTATTTGAATGTAAACCCTCTTTTTTTCTTTTTTTTCTTTTTTTCTGGTCTTTCTCTTTTTTTCTCTCTGTTATTTGAATGTACACCCTCTTTTTTTCTTTTTTTTCTTTTATTTCTGGTCTTTCTCTTTTTTTCTCTCTGTTATTTGAATGTAAACCCTCTTTTTATCTTTTTTTTTCTTTTTTTCTGGTCTTTCTTTTTGTTTCTCTCTGTTATTTGAATGTAAACACTCTTTTTATCTTTTTTTCTCTTTTTTTTTGTTCTTTCTTTTTGTTTCTCTCTGTTATTTGAATGTAAACCCTCTTTTTTTTCTTTTTTTTCTTTTATTTCTGGTCTTTCTCTTTTTTTCTCTCTGTTATTTGAATGTTGTTTTATTTGTGTATTGACGCTGCTGGGATCACTGATAGCATTATGATTCTAATAATATTGATATCATTCAGACAGTTCTTTGCCCTTATCAGTAGCAATAACATTATTCATGACAAGAGAAAAATACTGCTTTGAAAACATTATAAAAAACAGGAATATTTTTTTCTTATTGAAAGCAGACTAACCCCCCCCCTCCCCCAAGTATATTTTATCTCGTGCCTGGAAAACAATTAAAAGAAGAATTACCGAGTTTCCCCTTTATTTGCATAGGTCTTTATCCCCATACCCCTACCCCCCCACCATCCAATTTTATTCCCTCATCCCTACTTTTATCTCTTTCTCTCTCTCTTTTTCTTATCCTCTTTCTCTGACTTCTTGATCGTGTTTTTTTTTTCTCTCTTTACAATCTTTCTCTCTCCTTCTCTCTCTTTTTACCCCTTTCTCTCTCCCTTTATCTCTTTCTCTTTCTGTCTGTCTCTCTTTCTCTCACGTACTCATTTTCATCTTATCCTTAACCATATTCTTAATTCCTATTTTTATTCTCATCCTTATTCTTATTCTTATTCTCCTCTTCCTCTTCTTCCTCCTCCTCCTCCTCCTCTTCCACCACAACCTCCCACTCCTCCCCCTTCTCCTCTCCCTCCCTTCCTCCTCCTTCTCCTCTCCCTCCCCTCCTCCTCCTTCTCCTCTCCCTCCCCTCCTCCTCCTCCTCCTTCCACCCCTCCTCCCCCTTCTCCTCTCCCTCCTCTCCTCCCGCTTCTCCTCTCCCTCCTTTCCTCCTCCATCTCCCCTCCTCCTCCCCTCCTTCTCCTCCTCCCCTCCTTCTCCTCCTCCTCTCCCTCCCCTTCTCCCCCTTCTCCTCCTCCTCCTCCTCCTCCTCCTTTCTCTCCCCTCCTCCTCCTTCTCCTCTCCCTTCCCTCCTCTTCCTCCTCCTTCTCCTCCTCCTCCTCCTCCTTTCTCTCCCCTCCTCCTCCTTCTCCCCTTTTTCCTCTCTCTCTCTCTCTCTCTACGCAGTTCATTGAAATTCTTAATCTCCAAGTGAAAGGCTTCAATTCGGTGCCTCAGTTTCTTGATTCGCTCGAGAATTTCTGATAAGATTCGATGGAGGCAAAGATGGCGATATAGCGTGTGTGTGAAGGGACTGTTACTTTGATTATTATTATTATGGGTGTTGTGATTTATAGCCTTATCGTTTCTATCATCATTGTCGGTTTCGTAGTTTTGTTTTTTGGTTTCGTTGTTAGTGTTGTTGTAGTTTTTGTTCTTATTATTGTTGTTGTTATCAGTATTATCATTATTATAATTATTACTATCAATATTATTCTATTATTATCATTATTATTATTATTGTTATTATTATTATTATTATTATTATTATTATTATTATCATTATTATTATTATCATTATTGTTATTATCATCATTATTATCAATATTGTTATTATTACCATTATTATCATTATTATCGTTATCATTATCATTTTCATTATCATTATTAACATTTTAATTATCTTCATCATTATAACCATTAACATTATTGTTATCTTTGAATCATCATCATCAT
Source organism: Penaeus vannamei (assembly GCF_042767895.1). Classification (NCBI taxonomy): domain Eukaryota; kingdom Metazoa; phylum Arthropoda; class Malacostraca; order Decapoda; family Penaeidae; genus Penaeus; species Penaeus vannamei. Next base: position 42,850,376 of record NC_091565.1, read on the forward strand.
CATTATCTTTTTGCTATTATTACTATCATCATTATTATCATCAATACCAATCTTAGTATCAACATTATAATTATTATTACTAATTACTTATTATTATCCTTACTATATATATTTTTTTTTACTCAATCGTTATCCTCACCACTATTACTCTCACATTTCTCCTCATTATCACCACCATTATCATATTTCTTGACATCACCATCTCCTTTCCACATTCATTTCCCTCACCCCCCCCCCCCCCTTCTCTCTCTCCCCCCCCCACCCCCACCCCCCCAAGAAATGCTGTGGTACACCTTTTGAAAAAAAAAAAAAAATAGCG
>NC_091565.1:42858194-42868194 GCF_042767895.1 Penaeus vannamei
TCTAAACCAATATCACACATCTACATGTTACTATGTGCCTATTGGATACTTAAATCAATATTACTGACTATATGATTTCTCTTTATATCAACGTTTCTATGGCCGTTTTATTATCATTTTTCATTAGTTTTATTTATTTTGTTTATATTATTATTTTTTTTATTTAGCTGATAGGGGATGGGAGGGTGGGGGTGGGGGTTGCAAGAAAGATGTTGCCACGAAGATTAACTGTGAAAAAAAAAGTTTTTATGTGAAAAACTCGGCGAATTATCGACTTATCACATCGTGTAATTATCTCTATACCGATATCACACATCTACATGTTACTCTACATGTCTATCCGATAGTCAAACAATATTACTGACTATATGATTTCTCTTTATATCAACGTTTCTATGGCCGTTTATTTATTTATTTATTTATTTATAAATTTTGTTTATATTATTATTTTTTTATTTACCTGATGGGGGATGGGAGGGTGTGTGGGGGGGTTGCAAGAAAGATGTTGCCACGAAGATTAACTGTGAAAAAAACGTTTTTTATGTGACAAACTCAGCGAATTATCGACTTATCACATCGTGTGATTATCTCCATAGCAATATCACACATCTACATGTTACTCTGTGTCTATCGGATAGTCAAATCAATATCACATATGATTTCTCTTTATATCAACGTTTCTATGGCCGTTTTTTTTTCATTCTTTTTTTATAAATTTTGTTTATATTATTATTTTTTTATTTAGCTGATGGGGGATGGGAGGGTGTGGGGGGGGGGGGTTGCAAGAAATATGTTGCCACGATGATTAACTGTGAAAAAAAAACGTTTTTTATGTGACATATCACACATCTACATGTTACTCTACATGTCTATCGGATAGCTAAATCAATATCACTTATATGATTTCTCTTTATATCTATGGCCGTATTATCAGCGAACCACTGTATCTGTAAACTCAGTGAACTATTGTACCAACACAAAAGCGACCCATATCGTGATTCCTGAGCTGTTATCACGGGTCATTATCCTCCGTGGATATGTTGTTCGTGTGGAGAGACGTTTATATGTGGCTTATGTGTGGTATTTTTACGTGTGAGTATAGGGTTTAGGTGAGTTTATTGTCTGTGGTATTACCCAGGGTCGGTAATAGTTGTATCTCTGTCTTTCTGTATATTCATTTCTATATGTGTCGGTTTGTGTGTGCGAGTGTGTGTGTGTTTATGTCTGTGGACGTATGCGTGAATACAACGCACTCACACACACACAAAACATACACACACTTACACATACTTACACACAACAATACACACACTTACACATACACACAAACACACACACATGCACACGAATACGCACACCCTCCTTCCTGCCCTCCCGCGAGTCACCAAAAAGACGTCTCCCCCCCCCCCCCCCCCTCCTCACACACACCCCATCCCCAACCCCCCATCCCCCTATCCCGCGTCTTCCCTCCCCCCTCCCCGCATCCCCCCTCAATCCCCCTTTCCCTCCCCACCCCTCTTCACATGATAATCAAATCCTGCTTTCACGCCCCGACTGGAATGGGAATATCGACAGGAATAACCCTTTAGCCTCCGATTCCAGCCTCTTCTTCTCGTAGTCGCGCGGGGGAGGGGGGGAGGGGGGAAGGGGCGTGGAGGGGGGAGGGGTCGATTAAGCGGGGGCGATAGATAGTGATCGAGGCAGAAAATGCAATGCGGGAACGAGATGCAACGCTTTTCTCTCTCTTGCAACGGGGATGGCGGGTCGCTTCGCGTTGGGGGGGAGGGGGGGAGGGGGGAGGAGGAGGAGGAGGGGGAGCTGAGTTTTTTTCTTTTTTTTCTTATTTTTTTTGTCTCTCTCTTTTTTTATTTCGTTTCTTTTAGTTTTGTTTTTCGTTCTTACGTGTTTTCCTTATTTTCTTTCTTCTACTTCGTCTCTTTGTTCTTTGTTTTGTTTGATTTTTATCATTTTTTTATCTTCTCTTTATTTATTTATTATTACTATTTTTTTTAATTATTATTATTATTATTTTTTTTTTTTTTTTGCTTCTTTTTCCTACATATTTTCTTCCTCCGTTTAATTCTTTTCTTTCTTCTTTTTTATTTTTGTTTTCTCCTTTTTTTCTTTCCTTTTCTCTTGCCTTTCATTCTTTTCTTTTCTTCTTCCTTTGCTTCTTTTCCTACATCATTATCTTCTTCTTTCTTTTCTTTTTTCCATTCTTCTCCTTCTCCTCTTTCTTTTTTTTTTTATTATTTCCCTCCTCTTCTCTTTTTTTTCTCCTTCTCTTTCTATTTTTTTCTCCTCTTCTCTTCTTTTTTTTCCTTTTCCTTTTCATTATATTCACGTTCGTCAGACCATGTTCAAACGAGTGACTATTCGCGCCGAAGAGACATCAAACATCCTTAAATTCAATTAGAAGTGATAAAATATTAAAGCAGGTAGACGACCCTTAACGCGGTCTCTTTGGAAACTCTACGGACATAAAACCCACGTTTAACTACTCGGAATGATCACTGACCTCGCCATAAATTTGATGGGTTTGTTAATGGCGCGTCGCAGAAAATTTATGACACAATCAGCAGATGAAACATGCGTTCTTTTTATCGTCTTTGTGTCTGTCGAGTTGGAGATTGGATTGTTGTTATACGGTTTGTAATATGGGTCTTGTTATCGTTGTTATCGTATGTCTCGTTTGATAATGTACCGTGCCAACAGTGAAGATTTTTCGAAAGCTTTGTGTTGCTTTTTCGTTGTATGAATATCAAGTTATTGATGAAATTGCACGGTGAAAAGACATTTGTATGACGTGGACAAAACGCGCTTTCAAATTACCTCAGTCTAGCACCATAACAGGAACCTATAATGAGAGAAAACGGACATTTCTCACCGACACGCTCCCGTGCATAGAAAACGACGATTATCGACACACCTGAACAGGCAAGGTGAGACTTGGAGGCGGGGACTCACCCATTTTCTCTTGCTGCCTTTAACGAGTTGTGGATATTGAATACAAAGAGATAAAGTAATTGAAACTATACTGGGCTTGATGTCCATGCCTTAGAAATTTGTAATGAATTATTGTGCGGTATGATATATATATTTTTTCTTAAATTGCACGACGCTATGCATACCACGTGAATTATATTCTTTCAAGATGCTGGAAATGTGTTTGAATGAAAGTAAGTAATTCTTCGTATATAGACGTCTTGACACATCAATTTATTTTTCCGAGTATCTGTATTTCTATTTATATTTTTGTCTTTTTGTTTATGCATTTGCCTATCATCCCCACTTTTGGCTTTCAATTTTTTTATGTGTGTGCTTGTATGCCTGTATACATGTATATAGCGGCGGGGGGGCGAGCGGGTCGTCCACCGGGACACCTGGACTCCTCAGCTATTTGTCAAGTTTATGCCGGGCGCGTGTACGTGAGGGGCCTGCCAGGACGGCGGGGCGGCAGGGCTATTTGGCCAGATGGGTGGGTGGGCGTAGGGGGGAGGGGTAGGGGGGAGAGGATGGGTGGGCGGGTTTCTGGGGGGGGAGAGGGTGGGTGGGGAGGGTTGGGGGGGGGAGTGGTTGGGGGAGAAGGATGGGGGGGGGGGGGGCGTAGGGAGGATGGGTGGGGAGGGGGGGGGGGAGAGTCAGGAGGGCGGGTGGGCGTAGGGGGAGGGGAAGGGGGAGAGGGTGGGGGGGGAAAGGGGGGGTTTGGGGGGGGGAGAGTCAGGATGGGCGGGTGGGTATGGGAAGTATGGATAACATGGAAGGATGGGCGTGGGGGAAGGGGTACGAAGGGCGGGTGGGCGTGGGGAAGGGATAGGATGGGCGGGGTGGCGTGGGGAGGAGGGGTAGTATGAGTGGGGCAAGGTTTGGGGAGGGGGAGTATGGGGGAATGGGGGTGGGGAGAGGTAGTAGGATATGTGGGTGGGGGCGAGTGGAGGGGGGGGGGGGAAAATGGATAGGATGGGCGGGTGGAAATCGTAGGGAAAATAGCAAAGGCTGGAGGATAGTTGGAGAAGGGAAGTGAACGTGGATAGAAATAGATAGATAAATAGATAAATAGAAATATAGATAGATAAAGAGGGGGACGGGATGGGGCTATCCTGGTGGGGCTACTTGGGGTCTGGAGGGGGACGGGATGGGGCTGTCCTGGTGGGGCCACTTGGGGTCTGGAGAGAAAACGAAACTTTTGGAAGTGACACGCCCGGTGGGTCGGGAGGAAGAGGGAGCCGCAACGCGGCGGGTTCGGCGTCGTCAGTCGGCGGAGGAAATGTTTTCCTCTTCATTTTAAGAAGCCGGAGACACACACACACACACACACACACACACACACACACATACACACATATATATATATATATATATATATATATATATATATATATATATATATATATATATATATATATATATATATATATATATAATTTATATATATATATATATATATATATAATATAGATATATATATATATTATATATATATATATATATATGTGTGTGTGTGTGTGTGTGTGTGTGTGTGTGCGTGCATGCATATGTACGCGTATTTGCACAATTCATACATTCCTACTTGCGGAGAGCCTCCCCAAATCTACATCAATTAGACCCGATGAACACGACGCATTCCTCCCTCACGCAACATAAACGCATAGCTCCACATAGCGCCAATCAGCTGTAGTGCAATATACCGGTGTATTTGTAGCAGTAATTGCCTAACAACATTGTGTACTGACTGCAGCGGTGTTGTTGCATCCCATTACTCTGCAATATGTAAATAACACGTGTGGCTTTGACAGCTTGCAATGTCATAGGAACACATAGCAATGCAACGGCAGGATTATAACGCACGAGAGGTATTCCCTTCTTGACGTGAATGTTTTTGTTGTTGTTGTTGTTGTTGTTGTTGTTTGTTGCAAAGTGCAGGTGCTTGGCGGGTGCGTGAGGTGCCAGTTATTCTTTTTTTTTAATATTAGGGGTTGGATATTGATGATGTAAACGATAATGATAATGATTATAAGGATGGTTATGAGGATGATAATGATTGTAATTGTAATAGTAATTAGTATTACTAAAGTTGATTATGGTCAGATAATAATGATGGTGATAACATCAATAATAATAGTAATGATAATAAAAAACAGAAACAATAATGATACTTGTACTACTGGTGCTAATGATAACGACAATAGTGACAATCATAAGGATAATAGAAACTATAATGATAATGATGCTAATAATAATAACAACGATAATGAAAATGATAATGATAATAAAATTGATAATAATAACAGTATAATAATAATAATATGAATCGTAGACGATAATAAAGATTATGATAATTTTTAATAGTAATGATAATAATGATAATAACAATAGTGATAATAACGATGAAAACAATAACAATGATTATGATGATGATGATACTAATCATATCAATAATGATGACAATAACAATAATAATGATAAGATCATGAGGATAATAAAATGGTAATGATAATAATTATGGTGTTAATGATGATCATGATAATAGTAATAGCAACAACAACAGAAACGACAATTATGATGATAATAATGATAGCAAAAGTGATAATGATGATAATAATTATTATGATTATGATAAAAATGGATACGATATAAATGGTAACAAGAATTTAAACGATGACTATAACAATGATAATGATGATGATAATTGATAATCATAACAATGGTGATTATAATAATGATAATGCTAATGACACAAATTAATAGCAATAATAATATTGATAATAGTGATAATGATATTGATAGTAATAACAATAAATATTAATGATAATAATAATCAAAATTATGATACTAATAATGATGATCATAACAATGATAATAATAATAACAATAATGAATATAGTAGTGATAATAAAGGTAATCACCATCATCATCACAATTATGATGATAATAATAACATCAATAATAGTAATGATGATAATGATAATAACAACAACAACAATAATTATGATAATAATGATAATAATAATGATAGCAACAACAACAATAATTATGATAATAACAAAAATAACAATAATGATAATAATGATAATAGTAATAAAGATGAAGATGGTAATAATAATATGATATGTCTTTTCCTCGCCGTAAGAGAGAAGTAATATACATTCTTATTGAATATTTTCCCTCTCTCTTTCCTCCACCTTCCCTTTCCCTACCTGGCTGGAAAGCCTCTTTTCGCATTTTTCGTCCATATATAGAGTCACACACGTCCACACACGCACACAAAAATACATACATACACATGCACACATACATACACATGTACACATAAAAATCCGTACACACGCAGAAATACACACATGCAGAAATACACATAAAAATACGTAAACACTTGGACACATACACAAACACACACACACACACACGCACATACATGCACACATACACACCCAATCAATATGAGCGTGTGTCAACGTCAAAACTCAATATTCACACGTTATGCGGCCTGAGGAAGAGGCGAATTGGGAAGAGGGGGAGGGGAGGGGGAAGGGGGAGGAGGGGAAGAAGGGGGGAAGGGAGAGGGGGGGAAGAAGGGGGAGAGGGGAAAGGGGAATTGGGAAGAAGTAGGAGGGGGAGTGGAGGGGAAGGGAGGAAGGGGAGAAGTAGGTGAATGGTTGGACGAGGACGGAGGAGGGAGATGATGGTGATAGTGATGGTGCTGGTGATGAGGAGGAGGGAGAGAAAAAGTATATTTGGTGATGAGGATGACGATGATGATGGGGGTGGTGATGAGTAGGAGAAGGAAAGAGAAGGAGGAGGGGTAAGAAGAGGAAAAAAAGAAAGGAAAAGAAGAGAGATGCTGAGGAGAAAAAATCGAGAAAAAACGAAGAAAAAAACAAAAAGAAGAATAGGAGAAGCATCCAAACGAAGATAAATAAGACAGAAAAGTAATAATAAACAAAGGAGCAACGGCAGCGGTAGGAGGAGAGGAAGAAGAGGAGTAAGAGGAGAGGAAGAAGAGGGTTAAGAGGAGAGGAAGAAGAGGAGTAAGAGGAGAGGAAGAAGGAGGAGTAAGGAAGAGAGGAAGAAGGAGGAGTAAGAGGAGAGGAAGAAGAGGAGTAAGAGGAGAGGAAGAAGGAGGAGTAAGGAAGAGGTAGAGGAGATTTTCACTCGCTGTCAACCTCTTTCGTCAAATTCTTGGCTTCGGAGATTATTCACGTGAAATGAAATGAGATCTAGGGAGGAGGAGGAAGAGGAGGAAGAGAAAGAAGAGGAGAGGAGGAGGAGGAAGTAGAACAAGAGGAAAGGGGAGAAGGAAGGGAGGAGGAGGAGGAAGGGAGAGGAGAAGGATTAAGAGGAAGGGGAGGAGGAGAGAAAACAAGAGGAAGGGGGAGAAGGAGGAATGGAGAGGAGAATGATTAGGATGAAGAGGAGAAGGGAGAAAGGGGAGGAGGAGGAGGAAGGGAAGGAGGGCGAGGGAGAGAGAGGAAGAGGGAAAAAACGAATGAGATGACGTTAACAATGAGAATGTTTTAACTTTACTCGACGATGTATTTCAACAAATGTTTGATACATATGCGAGTGGCAATCATCTCTCTATTTATCTGTCTATCTATCTATCTATCTATCTATCTGTATATCTATCTATTTATCTATATATTCCTCTCTCTCTCTCTCTCTCTCTTTCTCTCTCTCTCTCTCTCTCTCTCTCTCTCTCTCTCTCTCTCTCTCTCTCTCTCTCTCTCTCTCTCTCTCTCTCTCTCTCTCTCTCTGCCACTCTCTCTTTCTCTTTCTCTCTGTCTATCTATCCATCTATATACTTATCTGATTCTCTCTCTCCTTCTCTCTTTCTGTCTTTCTGACTATCTATCTATCTATGTATCCCTCTAACTCTCTCTCTCTCTCTCTCTCTCTCTCTCTCTCTCTCTCTCTCTCTCTCTCTCTCTCTCTCTCTCTCTCTCTCTCTCTCTCTCTCTCTCTCTCTCTGTCTATCTATCCATCTATCTACTTATCTAATTCTCTCTCTCCTTCTCTCTTTCTATCTTTCTGACTATCTATCTATCTATGTATCCCTCTAACTCTCTCTCTCTCTCTCTCTTTCTCTCTCTCTCTCTTTCTCTCTCTCTCTCTCTCTCTCTCTCTCTCTCTCTCTCTCTCTCTCTCTCTCTCTCTCTCTCTCTCTCTCTCTCTCTCTCTCTCTCTCTCTCACACACACACACACACACACATATTTAATCTATATAATTTATTTCTTTATCTATCCACATATTCAATAATATCATAAACTACAAGTCTTACATCCGAAGAAAATACCAAACGACCAAAGCAACTCTACACAAGCAACTATTCCACGAAACAAACAAACAAACAAACAAACAAAGATAGGAGAAGGCGGACGAAGAAATAGACAGGTGATTCCATTAACAAATAATTGAGCACGTCATCTGCCAATACATATGTCAATAATGCATTTAGTGCGTTTTCGTTCCTAAGTAAAAGGCTTTATATAAAAAAGGAAAAAAAATCGTACTTCTCTTGTCTCAGTCCTGGGAAAAGTTTAAAGTCAGAAATGATGGTTTATCTTAGTCACTCTCTGAGATGATTATACTGATGAAATGAATTATAAATTAAACGGTTATACTGGGAAATGAAAACGAGGGAATTTGGTTTCCTATATATAGATTTTTTTTTCGTTTTTCTGAGTAGGTGTAAGAGGGTTTATTTGTAAATTATGTTTACATGCATATATATGTTTATGTGTTTGAGTGTGCGTTTGTGTGTGTGTGGATGTGTGTACGTGTTTATGTGTGCTTGTATGAGTGCGTGTGTGCGTGCGTGTGTGTGCGTGTGTGTGGAATTCATGGTGAACAGATTGCAACAGGAACAACGAAAGGAAGGGCAAGAAAACACTCAGGCATATTCGTGTGTTTTCTTGCCCTTCCCTTCGTTGTTCCTGTTGCAGTGTGTGTGTGTGTGTGTGACTGCGTATGTGTGCGTACCTAAGCGAGAGAGTGATATTAATCATGTAACGTGAGAGAGCTTCATCTCTCCCCCAGGTAACTTTCGTCCTCTGTTTTAACACAGTTCTATAAATAGCCGCTACACATCACGAACTAAATGCCCTCCCCTTTCTGTCCCCATTTTCCCCGGAGTACTTCGCCCCAGAGACAGCTGATGGTTAAGTGAAACCCCTGTTTGTGCTTCTGGACATGTACCTTAACCGAATGGTGTCTGGGGTCGAGAGCGCGTGTCACCTGAGATGGAGTTATAGGCGCTGTTGCATGTCCAAGGCATTTCCTCTCTGGTCCTTTTTTCCGATCATTTCTCCCTTTCCATTTCAGCCTGTGATTGGCTTCGAGACTGGGAAGGAAGATATTGGTTTCGTCGTCTTTTTCATAAGCTTCTGGTGGTATTATTGGTGCGGTTAATATTGCTTTTGGTATTACTCTCGCTTATGTGATGATAAGGGTTCTGTAACGAATGTGGATAATAATCCTGAAAGGGGTAAGGATGGCACTAAAAGGACGTAGAAGAGGATAACACAATAATAGCAAGAATAAGAAGAATAAGAAGACAATAAAGACGATTCAGATAGAGAAAATGATGAAAAAGATGATGATAGTAAAGAGGATGAAAATGAAGTGGGAGAAGAACAAGAAATAAAAATGAACAACAAAGCGTAGAAAGAGAAAACGGAGAAAGCCAATAAAGAACAAACATGGGACACGCCACTCGCGGGGGAGAACTGAACGCAATAACTCAAGGAGATGAAAATGAACGTTAATCCTCGAGAACGTTGTCTTCGTGTCCCATTCATCATCGCTATTTCACTTCTCTTTTCCTCCCTTTCTTCTCCTCGCCTCTCCTTTCTCTCTTCTCGGAATAGGGAAGGGGAAATGGAGAAGGATTTATGATGATGGAGACGCGAAGAGGAAGTGACAAGAGGGTGGTACTGTGTGGGAGAGAGACAGAGAGTTGCTCAGAGTGGAAATGGAAAGTAGAAAGAGAGAGAGAGCGA